>NC_048435.1:15272166-15572166 GCF_004353265.1 Vitis riparia | reverse complement strand
CAAAAGGGACCATTTGGTTAATTGGGACGTTGTGTGCAAGCCGAAGTCGAGAGGGGGTTTGGGTTTTGGAAAGATTTCTATGAGGAATGTCACTCTTTTAGGGAAGTGGTTGTGGAGATATCCTAGGGAGGGTTCAGCTCTGTGGCATCAGGTTATCTTAAGCATTTATGGATCACACTCCAATGGCTGGGATGTCAACAATATTGTTAAATGGTCTCATCGTTGTCCTTGGAAGGCCATTGCACTAGTCTTCCAAGAGTTTTCCAAATTTACTCGGTTTGTGGTAGGGGACGGGGATAGAATTCGGTTCTGGGATGACTTGTGGTAGGGGGATCAACCTTTGGGAATACAATATCCAAGATTACTTAGCATAGTCACGGATAAAAATGCTCCTATTTCATCAATTCTCGGATATTCCCGTCCTTTCTCTTGGAATTTCAATTTTCGCCGAAATCATACTGATTCTGAGATAGAAGATTTAGAAAGCCTTATGCGGTCTCTTGATCATCTACACATATCTCCTTCGATTCCAGATAAGAGATCCTGGTCCTTATCTCCTTCAGGTCTTTTCACAATCAAATCTTTCTTTCTGGCCTTATCCCAATATTCCGAGTCGCCTCCAGTGTTCCCTACTAAGTTTGTCTGGAATTCTCAAGTCCCTTTCAAAGTCAAGTCCTTTGTCTGGTTGGTGGCGCACAAGAAGGTTAATACTAATGACTTGCTACAATTGAGAAGACCCCACAAAGCACTTAGTCCCGACATATGTAAGTTGTGCATGAAGCATGGAGAAACAGTAGATCACCTTTTCCTCCATTGCTCTTTGACCAAGGGGTTGTGGCACAGATTATTTCAGTTAGGAAAGATGGATTGGGTCTCCCCAAGGAGCATCTCTGACATGTTTTTTACTAATTTTAATGGTTTCGGATCTTCTAAGAGAGGGGTTGTTTTATGGCAAGACGCGTGCATCGCGTTAATGTGGGTGGTGTGGCGGGAAAGGAATGCAAGGATTTTTGAGGATAAAGAAAGGAATTCAGGGTATCTTTGGGATGCTATTCGTTTTTTGGCTTCTCTATGGGCTTTTTGTTCTAAGGTTTTTAAGGGGATTCCTCTTAACGTGTTACAACTTGATTGGTTAGCGGTGTGTAAAAGACCGTTTGCTTTTTCTCTCGTTGTATTTCTTATATTTGATTACTTGTAGTCTTGTTTTTCTTTGGTGGGAGGATTTCTCATCCTTCTAATTGTACCTTCTTTTTATCGATATATTCCGTTGTCGTTTCCTATCAAAAAAAAAAAAAAATGCTTCTGGAATTGGGATTGGAGCTGTTCTAAGTCAAGAAAGGCAGACCTGTGTCCTTTTACAGCGAAAAATTGAATGACACGAGAAGCAAATACACCACTTATGATAAAGAATTTTATGCCATCATTCAGCCTCTTAAGCATTAGGAGCATGACTTGATACATCAAGAATTTATTTTGCATACAGATCATGAAGCTTTAAAGCATCTCAACAGCCAGCAAAAGTTAAGCAAAAGGCATGCCCATTGGGTTTCTTACTTACAACGATTCACATTTGTGATAAAGCACAAGTCTGGAGCAAGTAACAAAGTGGCAGATGCACTTAGTTGAAGAAGTTTGTTGTTGACCAGTATGACTGTTACTGTCAAGGGTTTCGATTCCTTTAAGGATCTTTATCTAGGTGACCCTTTCTTTGGTTCAATTTGGAAGGATTGTACTAATGGGCAGCCAGGAAAGTATTTGTTGCATGATGGCTTCCTATTCAAGGAATCAACTCTGTATTCCAGATTGCTCTTTGAAGGAAAAGATCATTCAAGACATGCATGGTGGAGGCTTAGGAGGACATTTTGGGCAAGATAAAAGATATGCTATGATTGAACAGAAGTTCTTTTGGCCAAAAATGAGGGGGGATATTTACAAATTTGTTAAAAGGTGTCAAACATGTCAAGAATCAAAAGGAAAAGTTCAAAATACAGGTTTGTACACTCCGCTGCCAGTTCCTACAGCTCCTTGGGAAGACGTAAGTATGGACTTTGTGGTGGGATTACCAAGAAGTCAACGGGGAATGGATCCCATCTTTGTGGTGGTTGATAGATTTTCAAAAAATGGCTCATTTCATTTGTTGCAAGAAGACTATGGATGCATCAAATATAGCAAATCTCTACTTTAGAGAGGTTGTGCGATTGCATGGAGTGCCAAAATCCATCACCTCAGATCAAGATTCCAAGTTTCTCTCTCATTTTTGGAGAACTTTATGGAAGAAGTTTGGAACCAAGCTGCAATATAGTACTTCCTATCATCCTCAAATGGATGGACAAACTGAGGTTGTCAATAGAAGTTTGGGTGATTTATTGAGGTGCCTGGTTGGAGAAAATCCTAAGCAATGGGAAGCTGTGGTTGCGCAAGCAGAATTTGCCTATAACTATTCCAAGAATCTAACTACAGGCAAAAGGCCTTTTGAAGTTGTTTATGGGAAGCAGCCAATGCATCTTTATGATTTAGCTCCTTTACCAAAAATGGGAAGAAATAGTTTAAAGAGTGAAAACATGGTTGACTTAATGAAAACCCTGCATGAAGAAATCAGATTGAAGATTGAGGAGTCAAATGCAAAGTATAAGAAATATGCAGATCAGAAAAGGCTCAGCCAAAGCTTTCAAGAGAGTTACATGGTGATGGTATACCCACGCAAGGAAAGATTTCCAGCTGGCTCTTATTCCAAGCTAAGTAAAAGAAAGATAGGACCTTACAAAATCATCAAGAAGATTGGGGAAAATGCTTAGATCTACCAAAACATATGGGAATTGATTCAACATTCAACATTTCAGATTTATATTCTTACACTGGTGAAAATCTAAAAGATGTTTCCAGCAGCACCAAACTCAAGGACGTGCTTCTTCTAAGGAGGGGAGAATGATGTAGTCAATATTAGACAATTTATGGCAGTTTGAAAACATAAAAGGTTTGCATGGGAAAGGTTTGTTATTAAATTAGACGTCCAAAGGTCAGTTTTTGTTATTAAAGGCTACTAATTGTCTTGGAAACCTTCAAAAAGTAGTTGAGGGTTGTCATTATAAAAGGGAAGAACTTGGTTATTGTAAGAACTTTTGATGATGAACCAAAAAATATATAAAGGTGATTAACCAGAAGTTCCTGGTTTTAGCTTTTGTGAAGGGTTTTTTCCTAGATTTTTTTCCTTAAGAAATCTTGGCTCCAATGGTGTTTGGAGTAACTTGGTGGTAGTTTACTTGGATAATAGCTCTAATAGCTTTTCAGTTTTCATCAAAGATGTCATGTGAGAGATAAGTTAACTTGTAGAGATGATTTTGATTCAGCAGGAGGAGGTGTCCTTTGGACAATCTCAAGAAAGGGGCACATGGGGGATGGGGCAACTCAAAAGGAAAAAGGGAAAACAGTTGTGCATGAATTTCTCGTTCCTCCTTTTCAAATCCAAATGAAGCTTTAAAGAGGAAAAAAAAGGCTTGGCAGTGGAGAAGAGGGGCCCACTGGTGGGAAGCCCATCAAGGCCCATTATGTCCCCAAGCATAGATAAAAAGCCCATTCTTTGATTAAGGCTCAACATGGAGGAAGCCCAAATAGAGAATGTGCTCTTAGGCTTTTTTCTTCTATACACGACAACAAAGCCCATCCAATAGCAAGGAGCCCATGTGAGTCATTTAAGGGAGGCCCATTTGACTTTTCATCCCCAAAATTCTAGGCACTGAATCCTGCTCTATGAAGGTCCAACTTGTCACTCATTCACAAAAGTAGCCTACTCAAAGGGCAACTCTAGACAATGCAAGGCTTCCAACGAAAAGTTGGCCTATATGTTTCAAAATTTCGTCTCTGGCAAGAAAAATAGTCCCAAACTTCCAAAAGTCTTCAAAAGAGGAGGAGGCTTTAATGGGTGGAAGTGATTTGGATTTGAGCAAGTGCACTAAGCTGAAGGCCATGACTAATTTGGTTATTCGAGTTGGACTCTTCAACCAAGGCGATAACTTTCCTTTCTCATAAAAAAACCTGTTCAATCAAAGGGACTGAAAGAGGTGAAGGGCTCTCGCACCATGGATTGCCAAGTTGGGTATTTCCTTTTAACTTTGGACTTTTATTAAGGACCAATCTTTAGTTAGGGCTTGTCACTCAAATCTTCTATCCCTCTCTTCTGCTTCTACTACTCAATCTGGCCGATGTCAGCCTTTTTTGTTGAATCATTTGGAGTCAAGCATAGTCTCTCAAGCTATAACCCAATTGAACAAACTTGAGTTTAAGGAAAGTTTTAGTAATTGGTGGTACAAGTGTCAAGTTGGCAGTTGGGAAGGTCACACATTTATGATGAAACTAAAGTTCGTAAAAGCAAAATTGAAAGATTGGAACAAAGCATTGTTTGGAGATAAAAAAGAGAAAAAGAATAACATTCTGTTAGACATTGTTAAGATTGACTTAGTTGAGTAGGAAGGAAAATTGACTTCTAAACTCTCAACTTTGAAAGCCTTAAGGAAGCAAGATCTAGAGGAATTATTATTAAAGGAAGAGTTTCATTGAAGGCAAAAATCCAAGGTTAAATGGATAAAAGAATGCGATTGCAATTCTAAATTCTTTCATTGACTGACCAATAGGAGGCAAAACAAAAAATTCATAAAGTCGTTGGCGTCTAAAGAAGGGGTAACTCTAAGCAACATTGAAAATATTTTAGAGGAGATGAATCTTTTTTTGAAAGCTCTAATCCAAACCCTTTGGTGTTTCTTAGAGGATGAAAGGTTTAGAGTGGTCTCCTATATTTGGAGACAGTGTTGCCAGGCTAGATCGTCCCTTTTCTGAAGAAGGGGTGTGCCTTGCTATTTTCCAACTAAATAAGGAACGGGCCCCTAGCCCTAATGGTTTTACTACTGCAATGTATCAAGAGTGTTAGGATTGTGATTAAAGAGGACCTTATGAGGGTGTTTTTAGAGTTCCACGGTAATGGGATAATAAATCAAAGCACCAATAGGATTTTGGGATCCAATAGTTGATAGAATCTCAGGAGGTTGGATGGGCGGAAAAATGCTTTTTTGTCTTTGGAGGGAAGGATAACCTTAATTCAGTCTTGTTTGTCTCTCATCCATAACTATTTCCTCTCTCTTTTCAAGATCCTGACATCAATAGCCTTCAAGATTGAGAAAATACAAAGGGACTTCCTTTAGTCAAAGACTGAGGATGGTAAGAAATATCATCTTATCAATTGGGATATGGTGTATAAGCCAAAGGAGTTTGGAGGTTTGGGGTTTGGGAAGACTTCCTTGAAATTGTGCTCTTTTAGGAAAGTGGCTTTGGAAGTTCCCTAGGGAAAGTTGTAGTCTATAGCATCTAGCTATTACGAGCATTTATAGGACACATCCTAATGGATGGGACATCAACATTTTGGTTAGATGGTCAAACAAATGTCCTTGAAAGATTATTCCGCTAGTCTTTCAAGACTTTTTCCTGTACACCCTCTTTGTGGTGGGGAACAGGGAGAGAATTCAATTCTGGGAAAATATATGGTGGGAAAGTCAACATTTCTGTTCACAATTTTCAAGGCCCTATAAAATTATCTCAATGAAAAATCTCACCATCTCAACCATCTTTGGTAATCCCTATCCACATTCTTGGAATTTTAATTTTCGTCGTAATCTCACATATAAAAATTAAATTTCTCATAAGACTCATGTCTTCACTTACCTCAATGCACTTGTCTCCTTCTACCCTAGGTTCAAGAGCTTGGTCGTTATCCTCCTCAGGTTTATTTTTAGTAAAATTTTTCTTCTTGGTCTTATCCAATTCCTCAAATCTAATCCCATTCCTTCCAGCCAATTATGTTTAAAAATCAAAAGCCCCTTCAAAGATTAAAGTCTTTGCTTGGTTAGTGGTGCACAATACCAATGACATGCTACAAGTGAGATGGACCTACAAATCTCTTAGTCTTCAATGGTGCATTTTATGCACCATCAGTGGAGAATCGATTGACCATTTTTTCTACATTGCCTAATAACATTTGGACTTTGGCATAAGCTGTTCAGTTTAGCTAATATTAATTAGGTTCCGCCTAGGAGTATTGGAGATATGACGATTATGTCATTTAGAGGATTAGGGAATTCAATCAAAGACAAGACTCTTTTGACAAATCGCTTGCCTCACTATACATTGGATTATGTGGAGAGAAATGTTAGAATTTTTTATGACAAGTGGAGAATGGAAGAGATGTTATGGGATCTACTTCACTTCTATTCCTCCCTTTAGGCCTCTTGTATTGTCACTTTTAGAGGAGTCCCACTTATTATTATTCAACTCAATTGGCTTTCAGTTTGTTATTCAAAAGGGGGAAATAACATTGACAGGAGTTGATTCTGACTTCTAAGATATTTTGTGTATGCCAATGTGTATAGTTCTCCTTGTATACTAGAGAAGTCTAGTCTTACTTTGATCAATTTTTGTGAACTCTCATCCTTCTCTTGAACTTTTATCAACATTAATATATCTTTGTTTTTTATCCAAAAAGAAAAAAAAAATTGTATCTTGTCGGATTCCATTAATAGTCTAAACTATACATAATTTATCATAGCTTTTGTTGTTCTTCGATGGGCAGGTTTGTTTTTCTTCTTTTGTTGCCTCTTACCCTTTTTATTAGGCACCTTTGATTGGAGTTTTTGTTTGCTTATAAAAAAGAAAGTTATCAAAAGAAAGGGAAAAAAGGAAAAAGAAAATGATCATGAAAACTTGTACAAGCATCATAACCATCTAGGAACAAGTAATTTTAAGAGACTACCTTAAGAAATGGCCATATTTTTTGGGTATTTATAAGTTCTTCTATATTCTTTCTATGAGCTTTTGAGAATTGGAATTCATTAATTCTGAGAGTTGAGAAATTACAAATAAATAGGGAAAGACAATCTTATAAAAGACTCAAAACTCTAACAACCTAACAAACCCATAACTAATCAAATTTGTTGAAATAGAACAATCAAAAAACAACAACCAGATCTTATCCCTACAAAATAGGAATTTGAATTTCTTTCCTAACTCCCTCCTAAATCTCATATTCCTAACTAACTCCTAAATCTTCAACACTTCCCCTCAAGTTGGTGTGTAGATGTCCATCCTTCCCAACTTGCTAACAAGAAACTCAAAGTTAGACCTTAAGAGTTCCTTGGTAAGGATGTCTACTATCTGTTGCATTGCAGGAACAAACGGCAAGCATAGAAACAGTCCCAAGTTTCTCCTTTATGAAATGTCTATCAATCTCAACATGTTTTGTCTTGTCATGTAATGTTAGATTATGTGCAATATTGATGGTTGTTTTTTTGCCACTATACAATTTGATAGGAAGAGTAATGGGCCTCCTTAGTTCTTCTAAGACATGTTTTGGTCATAACATCTCACAAATCTCATGTTTCATACCTCTAAACTCTGCTTCAATGCTTCTTCGTGACACCATACTTTGCTTCTTGCTTCTCCAAGTAACCAAGTTACCCTATACAAACATATAGTACCCGTAGGTAAATCTTTTATCAGTGATTAATCTAGCCCAATTGGCATTAATGTGAACCTCAATTCCTCATTGCTCATCCTTCTTAAACAATAATCCTTTCCCTAGAGTACCCTTCAAGTACTATATAATCTTGTAAACAGCTTCAAGGTATTCATCATGTGGAGAGTGCCTGAATTGACACACAAAGCTCACTGCAAAAGCAATGTCTGGTCGAGTGTGTGACAAATATATCAGTTTGCCAACCAACTTCTGATATCACGTTTTATCTGCAGGTCCTTTGTTGTTTTCTTTCTAGCTTCAAATTGTATTGTGCAAGAGTATCAGTTGGTCTCCAACCACTTATACCTATTTCTTTTAGGAGATCGAGAATGTGCTTTTGTTGTGAGACGACGATGCCGTTCTTGGAATGTGAAACTTCCATTCTAAGAAAGTACCTTAATGACCCTACATCCTTAATCTCAAATTCAAAAGCTAGAACCTTCTATAACCTTTCTATCTCAGGAAAGTCATCTCCAATGAGAATAATATCATCCACATAAACAATTAACACAGCAATCTTCCCTTCGAATGAGAACTTCATAAACAAGGTGTGACCAGTTTACCCCTGAGTATAACCTTGTTTCTTTATGGACTAAGTGAATTTATCAAACCATGCCCTAGGCAATTGGTTGAGTCCATATAACGACTTCCTTAGCTTGCACATCTTTGATCCAAATTTTTCAATAAAGCCTAAAGGAGACTCCATATAAACTTCTTGTTCCAAATCCCCATTGAGAAATTTTTCACATCCAACTGTTGCAACAGCTAGTCCAGATTTACAACAATTGATAAGAGCACTCTCACTATGTTTTGCTTGCCCACTAGAGCAAATGTTTCTAAATAGGCAATACCATGTGTTTGAGTGAATCCCTTCGCTACTAATTGAGCTTTATATCTTTCTAGAGAGCCATTCGAGTTGTCTTTCATTGTAAAGACTCATTTGCAACCAATTGTGGACCTTCATTCAAGCAAACTTACTATCTCCCTTGACTTGTTCTTCTCATGAGCTCTCATCTCTTCAAGAATAACTTCCTTTTAGGAACATTAAGAGCATCTTGTATATTTTTAAGAATGTTCATACAAGAAAGTTGTGAAGTAAATGTAGGAAGAGAATGAGATAATTTTCCATAGGACACAAAGTTAGACAAAGGATGTTTAGTACATTGCCTAGTATCTTTTCAACAAGCAATCAGAACACCTAAATCATTAACAAACTAAATTTAGGAATTGGAAGAATTAGACTCAGACATGGATTTACCTGGAGGATTGACAGAAATCAAATTTGTTCTCAAGTTAGGCCCTTAGGGCTACTGACAAGTGGAGTTTGTTTTCCTTTAATCAAGGTTCTTCCTTGAATAGACAATAAACTCATTTGATATTTTTCCTGGCTTCTCACACACTTCAGATTCCATGTGATTTTCTGATGGCATAATCGTCAGTTGTCCATTCCTCTCAGCATTTAACATATTTACTTCCGTGGATGTCCCAGCGGTTCCTGAAGTGGGTATGGAGTTAGACAAGGGTATTTCTAAAATAAGGGTTGCCACGGGTGCTGGTGCTCCTGAAGGTGATTGAACAAATTTTTCTGTTTCTGAATCTAGGACAGACATCACAGAAGGCATTTCTATTTGGAGGTTATTAAAGAAAGAATCTTCACTATCACTCTCCCCCTGAAAATGATTAAAACCATATTTTTTTGTTTCAAAAAAATGACATCCATGGTAACAAACATTTTTTTTTAAATTGGATAAAAACATTTGTATCCTTTTTATGTTGGAGAATAACCAAGAAACACACATTTTTTAGCTCTTGGCTCAAGTTTTCCCCATTCATGATTGTGAATGTGAACAAATCTGATACAACCAAAAATTTTAAGAGGAATATTACCTGAAATTCTTGATGAAGGATAACACTTTTTGAAAAAATCTATTAGTGTTTGAAAATGCAAGACCCTTGATGGCATCTGATTGATCAAATAGGTAGCTCTAAGAACAGTCTTCCCCCACAAATATTTAGGGACCTTAGTTGTAAAAATTAAGGATCTAGCAACTTTGAGAAGGTGTTTGTTTTTTCTTTCAGCCACTCCATTTTGTTAAGGAGTATCATTACAAGAATTTTAGTGCACAATGCCATTTTTCTCAAAGTATTTCCCTAGGATTTTATTAAAATATTCCTTCCCATTGTCACTTCAAAAGATTTGAATGTTTGTTTGAAACTAAGTTTGCACTATGTTGTGAAAAAATTTGAAAACCTGTTCAGACTCAAACTTTTCCTTCAATAAATTAGAGTTTGCATTGAAAGAAGAAGATTGAAGTAGATTATACAAGTGTTCTAGCAGATCCTTGGTGAAAGGAAGCATTTCTGAAGCAGCTTGTTGCCCTTAATCAGTATTGGAAACCTGGATAGCTTGGTCATCTCCACTTGGCTTCTTTTTCCAATTCTAAGGCTTCCTATGCAATTTCCAACAAGTCTCAAGAGTATGCCAAGCCTTTTTTTTTATAGTGATCACGCCAAGGCTTTTTTTTTCTTTTTTTTTTTTTGTGTGTTTCTTCGATTTCCATCTTAGTCAAGTCCCTTTGATACAAGAGCAGAAGCTTCTGTATCAGTATTCAAACGTGGTTCTCCATTTAGCATCACATTCCATCGAGCATCCTTCCTTCGTACCTCACAGAAAACTTCTTGAATGGATGGCAGTGGTTTTCTGCCTAGAATTCAACCTCTAACTCATCCAGATCCTTGTTAAGTCCCGCCAAAAATGCATAGACTATAATTTTCCATCCGTTTCATGTATCTCACATTGTCATTGGGCAATCCCATTCCTCATCATAACACAAACCCAACTCTTACAACAAAGTCGTCATCTCATTGCAACAAAAGGTCACTTCTCAATCTCCTTGTTTGGACTGCCAAAGCTTCATCTTTAACAGAAATATTTGGGAAGAATTTTATAGATCTGAAACAGCATCCCAGACTTCTTTGGTCGTCGGTAAGAACATGTAAGATTTCCCAATCGTTGGTTCCATAGAATTGATGAGCCAAGCAATCACCATAGGATTTTTAGACCTCCATGTTTTCAAAGTCAGATCATTTGTGGCCGGTTTCGTTACTTCACCTATCAAATGGGCAAGTTTCCTTTTGTCATCAATCACTAGTTTCATACACTGGACCCATTCTAAGTAATTCTCACCAATCAAATTGTGAATGGTTAATTGTAAAGAAGAATTCAAATATGCACAATCAAATTGTTGGAATGGTGCCAAGGAGATAGTTTGAGTGTTGTCCGCATCCCCTCCAAAAGTGGTTGAGCCTCTAGTGGCTCCAGTCATAGAGGTTTTTGCCATCTAAAAATTTTCCAATCAAGACTCAAAGCTCAAGCTCCGACACCATGTGAGCTTTTAAGAATCAAAAATCATTAATTCTAAGAATTGAGAAATTACCAATAAATAGGGAAAGACAATCCCATAAAGGACTCAACAACCTAACAAACCCATAACTAACCAGATTTGATGAAATAGAACAATTTGAAAAATAACAACTAGATCTTATCCCTACAAAATAGGAATTCGCATTTCTTTCCTAACTAACTCCTCAATCTTTGATACTTTTCATTAAGGTTGGGTTCTCAGATGTATTCTATTACTTTTCCTTGCCCACCATGCCACAAATATAAAAAAAAAAAAGCTAATAAAATCAAAATTAAATTAAAAAAAGAAAAAAAAAAAAAAAGAGGAGGTTTGTTAGAAAAAAACATAAGAGGACATAGAATATTTTTTAAAGAGAAAGGAAACAAAGATAGAAACCATGGGTAATGCTACATTTTGTGGTTCTTTATCTTCCCTGGACATCTTGTTATCTTGAAATATTCCTTTCAGTTAATTCTTTCATCACAATAGTTTCAACTATTCCATAAATTACTTCAATCTATGCAATGACATGGAGCTAGTACTCAAATGGACTGATCAGCGTGACCTAAAAATCATTGGTAATTTATAGAGGAACCTCAATTAACATTCATATAGGCTTTCAAATAAATCACAACCACTTTTTTTCTTCTTTTTTTTCTTTTTTTTTCCAAAAAATTTAAGGAAATTTTAGACTTAACCAAAAAATTACAAAAAGGTTTGAATAAAGTGATCACAGGAGCCTATATGTGAACTGGGAAAAGCTTTCTTAGCTGGAAAATTAAATCAAAAAAAAAAAAAAACCAGTAAACTAGTCTACATGAACAAAATTCTACACTCCAAACTTTACATGTACTAAGGGGCTGACAAAACAGATTTTGAGATTCTCCATGTCCAGCAGCTCACTTATGTGCCCTGTTGAATATAATGTATTTATAGTGTATAATATTTCCTTGTTAATATAGGTCACATGTATGGTAGTTAGGACTCCTAGCCTTGTATATATATATATTTCTCAATTGTAAGTAGATATTACATGAATGAGAATTAAGGTCTTTCTTCTTTCTCTCTCTCTCAACATGGTATCAGAGCCAAGGGAGAAAACCTAATTCTTTCCAGTTTCCAGTGTCATCAACTCCGGGAAACCTTCCGGTGACCGTGTTTCATTCCGGTCACCTTCCCCATCTCCCAATACTTTCCGGTCAGTCGGATCGTCGTCAGAAAACACTCACCGCCGGCAAACTTTTCCGGCGAACTTTCCAGCGACGTCTTTTTCCGACACCGACCATACCAGAAGGAGCGCCTGGAGGAGATCTCCAACTTTTGTGAAGGCACCGGAACCAAAAGATCATCCACGCGTCGGCCACGCGCAATTTTCTGTCCGGCGACTGCATCTCACGCGCTCTTCTGTGTTAGTTTCTCAAACTAGCTCTCGAGGAGGCCACAGTGGTACCCGAGGTAGAGGTCAACGTCCTCATTGCACTTATTGCAATAAACTTGGCCACACTCGCGATCGTTGCTATCAGTTACATGGACGACCTCCTCGCACTGCCCATGTGGCCCAGTCCTCTGATTCTCCGCTGCCTCAGCCTCCAAGCTCTTCCGCATCTCAGGCTTCTGTTGCCTCTGTTGCCCAGCCTGGTAATGCCTCTGCCTGCCTTACCCACACATCTTCTCTTGGACCCTGGATTCTAGATTCTGGAGCTTCTGATCACTTATCTGGTAATAAGGATCTTTTCTCCTCTATTACTACTACCTCTACTTTACCTACTGTTACCTTAGCTAATGGTTTTCAAACTGTGGCTAAAGGTATTGGTTTGGCCCTTCCTCTACCTTCTCTACCTCTCACTTTTGTCCTTTATACTCCTGAATGTCCTTTTAATCTTATTTCCATCAACAAAATCACTCGTACTCTTAATTGCTCTATTACCTTTTCTGATAAATTTGTGACCTTGCAGGACCGGAGTACGGGGAAGACGATTGGCATAGGTCGTGAGTCTCAAGGCCCTATCACCTCACCTCTGATTCATCTCCTGTAGTTTGCATTTCCACTGATGCTCCTCTCCTCATTCACAATCGTCTGGGCCACCCTAGTCTCTCCAAGTTCCAGAAGATGGTCCCTCGTTTTTCCACTTTGTCGTCGCTTCCGTGTGAGTCATGTCAGCTTGGGAAACATACTCGTGTCTCGTTCCCAAAGCATTTGAATAATCGGGCAAAGTCTCCTTTTGAGCTTGTCCACACTGATGTTTGGGGTCCTTGTCGGATTGCGTCTACTTTAGGATTTCAGTATTTTGTCACTTTCATTGATGACCATTCTCGCTGTACTTGGTTATTTTTAATGAAAAATCGAGCTAAGTTATTCTCTATTTTCCAGAAATTTTATGCTGAAATCCAAACCCAATTCAATATTTCTATTCGTGTGTTACGCAGTGACAATGCCAGGGAATATTTTTCAGCCCCATTTACTTCGTTTATGTCTCATCATGGGATTCTGCATCAGTCTTCTTGTGCTCATACTCCTCAACAAAATGGGGTAGCTGAACGCAAGAATCGACATCTTGTTGAGACAGCTCGTACTATCCTCCTCCATAGTAATGTTCCTTTTCGTTTTTGGGGGGACGCTGTTCTTACCGCTTGTTATTTGATTAATCGTATGCCCTCCTCTGTCTTACACGATCAGATTCCTCACTCCCTTCTCTTCCCTGACCAACCATTTTATTTCCTTCCTCCTCGTGTCTTTGGTTGTACTTGCTTTGTTCATATTCTCACTCCTGGACAGGACAAGCTTTCCGCCAAAGCCATGAAGTGCCTCTTCTTGGGATACTCCAGACTTCAGAAGGGTTATCGTTGTTATTCCCTTGAGACTCATCGATACTTTATCTCCGCTGATGTCACTTTCTTTGAGGACTCACCATTCTTTTCCACCACTTCTGAGTCTCTTCCTGTTTCTAAAGTCTTGCCTATTCCCATTGTCTCCCCACCTGATGCTATGCCTCCTCGACCACTTCAGGTTTATCATCGTCGCCCTTGTGTCGTTGCTCCTCTCCCTTTTGCTGAGGCACCTGCTGACTCACTTCCTATCCCTTCGGTTTCACCTGCCCCGGCTCTGCCTTCTCTTAATGACTTACCCATTGCTATTCTGAAAGGTACTCGCTCTACTCGTAATCCTCATCCTATTTACAATTTTTTGAGTTATCATCGATTATCTTCACCCTATTCTGCTTTTGTTTCTGCTATATCCTCTGTTTCTCTTCCAAAGAGCACCCATGAAGCTCTTTCCCATCCAGGCTGGCGACAGGCAATGGTGGATGAAATGGCTGCTCTACACTCTAATGGCACTTGGGATCTTGTTGTTTTACCCTCTGGTAAATCTACCGTTGGCTGTCGTTGGGTCTACGCAGTTAAGGTTGGTCCTGATGGTCAGGTTGATCGCCTTAAGGCCCACTTAGTTGCTAAAGGCTATACTCAGGTTTATGGTTCTGATTATGGTGACACATTCTCTCCTCTTGCCAAGATTGCTTCTGTCCGTCTGCTTCTCTCCATGGCTGCTATGTGTTCTTGGCCTCTTTATCAGTTGGATATTAAAAATGTCTTCCTTCATGGTGATCTTGCCGAGGAAGTTTATATGGAGCAACCTCCTGGTTTTGTTGCTCAGGGGGAGTCTGGTTTAGTGTGCAGGTTACGCCGTTCTCTATATGGCTTGAAACAATCTCCTCGAGCATGGTTTGGCCGTTTTAGTTCTGTTGTTCAAGAGTTTGGCATGCTTCGCAGTACAACAGACCATTCAGTTTTCTATCATCATAACTCTTTGGGGCAGTGTATTTATCTGGTTGTTTATGTGGACGACATCGTCATTACAGGGAGTGATCAAGATGGTATTCAGAAACTAAAGCAACATCTTTTTACCCACTTTCAGACCAAAGACTTGGGGAAACTCAAGTATTTCTTGGGAATTGAGATAGCTCAATCCAGTTTTGGTGTGGTCCTTTCCCAAAGGAAGTATGCTTTAGACATCCTGGAAGAAACCGGTATGTTAGACTGTAAACCGGTAGACACACCTATGGATCCGAATGTCAAACTTGTACCAGGACAGGGGGAGCCTTTAGGAGACCCCGGGAGATATCGACGGCTCGTAGGTAAATTGAACTATCTCACCATTACTCGTCCAGACATTTCTTTTCCTGTGAGTGTTGTTAGTCAATCCCTACAGTCACCATGTGATAGCCATTGGGATGCCGTAATCCGCATTCTTCGATATATCAAAAGTACACCAGGCCAAGGTGTGTTGTACGAGAACAGAGGTCATACTCAGGTTGTTGGTTACACAGATGCAGATTGGGTTGACTCACCCACAGATAGACGTTCCACTTCAAGGTACTGTGTTTTTATTGGAGGTAATCTAATATCTTGGAAGAGTAAGAAACAAGATGTAGTGGCCAGATCTAGCGCTGAAGCCGAGTATCGAGCTATGGCTTTGGCAACATGTGAACTCATATGGTTGAGACATCTTCTTCGAGAGTTGAGATTTGGAAAGGATGAACAGATGAAACTCATCTGTGATAACCAAACCGCATTACATATTGCATCCAATCCAGTCTTTCATGAAAGGACCAAACATATTGAAATTGACTATCATTTCATTAGAGAGAAGATCGCATCAGAATATGTTGCTACAAGTTTTGTTAATTCAAATGATCAACTAGCAGACATCTTCACTAAATCTCTCAGAGGTCCTAGGATTAAATATATTTGTAATAAGCTTGGTGCATATGATGTATATGCTCCAGCTTGAGGGGGAGTGTTGAATATAATGTATTTATAGTGTATAATCTTTCCTTGTTAATATAGGTCACATGTATGGTAGTTAGGACTCCTAGCCTTGTATATATATATATTTCTCAATTGTAAGTAGATATTACATGAATGAGAATTAAGGTCTTTCTTTTTTCTCTCTCTCTCAACATGCCCAATTAAACAAAGAAATAACAAGCATGCACCACCTTAGTTGCAACACACCCAGAGGACAGAACATTGAAAAAAATAAAAAGGCATCAAAATATTCTCAATCATGCAGTAGGATGAAAAACTATGTCAAAGCTAACAGATGTCATCTTCCAGTTATGGGATCATAAGTAGAAAAAGAAATAGAAAAATCCGTATTGGAAAGAAGGTGAGACCCGAAATTCCATTCGGCACAAACATAAGGACCAATGCGGAGATGGAGATACAGCCCACTAGATCCCACTAGCTTCACAAACTTGACAATGTCATATCTTCCTTCAAAGTTATACTGAACACACAATTGATAAATGAAAGGAATAGGTAAGTAGAAAGAAATGAACATTGTCCAAGATAACCATCCAAGGTGGCTTCCAGATCGGACCATAAATAAATATCTCACCTGTCGTCTAACTGGCTCATGCCCATTCCAGAATACATAAGTTTGGATAACATCTGCCCCACCTTCCTTGCTCTTTGCAATAAGATCAGGCCACATCTGAGATCATTTGAAACATATAAGACATGGATAAACACATGATCCAACCTCGTGTAATAAAAAGTGACTGATCCAATAACAGAATGACATATCGATTCTAGAAGCATAACTGTGAGCAAGGAAAAAGAAGTGTTTAAAAAAAATGCATACTTACTAATGGAACAGCATAACAAAAGTAGCAGGATAACAAGAAAAGAGAAGATTAGAACACGACAGTCGAAGTGGAAAAAAACAAACTCAGGGTTGTGGCTAAAGCAAAGTGAATTCAACCCAGCCCAACCAATGTGTGAGCTTGCCTAGAGTTGTTACATGTAAGTTGGCTTTGAGTTGAGCACCTCCAAGGAGTTAAGGCTGCATTAAGCTATGGGCAGTCAGCTCACGACTAGGGTTTGGATTGGGCTAAACCTCTATTGCCCCCAATGATTGGAATTGCTATCTGACATGTATTGCCTCCAATTAGGTTCACTTTCTTCGTCATTGCATACTCAATAAAAATGCAGTACAGTCATAGAACTGAATAATATTCATAGAGAACAAATAAAACTAAAAGAAATAAAAGAAAAAAATTCTTGACTTAGATGGGAAGAATCTCACAGCATGTTTAAAACTATATGACTTGACATACTTGATTTAAAGTGGCTGGTGGTTTTGAATACCTTTTCAGTTGTTTGAGTGGATTTTTACCTGCTAGTTTGGTGACATCTTGCTGGATGCACTTATGTTTTGATCATTGATTTAGAAGGCTGGCAGATTTCTGGAGTAGAATTTTTTGGAAAAAATGACGGTCAGGGTGGTCTGCATCCATTCAAAGTCCTTTGAGCTTGTATCTAGATGGATGAAGGGGTGAGTAGAGGAGCAGTTTGTGGAGAGGGGTAAAGGCTATCAAAGATGGATCAAGATGAGTGGGAAGGTGCTGGGATGGTTACTAGAAGTTCTTGATCTTCGCTGTAAGTGGAAGGGGGAAAGGTTGCTACAGAGAGAAATGAAAGACAATGGAAGATGGTTCATGGAAGATCTGTGGCAAAACAAAGCTGGAAGATACCATTTATTATCAGTCATGTCAGAGGATGCGAGAAGATATTTTGTTATCATTCCAGAGGGTTCTGATCTTCTTGGGTTTATGGGTAGAAAGTTGTGGGAGATGGGAATTGAGGGCCTTGATGGGGTCAGTGGAGGCAAGGGCAAGCCTAAACCCATAGGACCTTCAGGGAGCAGATCATTTGTTATGGAAGGAGTTACTTATGCGGATACACCAAAAAATCATCCAAAAATTTTGAGTGATGTAGCATGGGTCAAGGTGGCAGAATCCTGTCTCCAAGGCCTTCAGCAGCTGCTTGGTGGGTAAGTGGAGAGCCAAGGATGTTCCAGTTCCTCATTTCAGAGATGTCCAAAGATGGGCATTCCATTGGTGGAGCATTCTGGTAAAAAGGATGTGCATGGCAATGAAGATACAATGGTGGTAGCTCCTCATGGAACCTTGAACCAATGGGCCCCATTGTTCTATGAATATGAGTCTATCAAATCATGGTGAGAGTGGGAGCAAAAAGGTTGTTTTTGGTGGAATCAAATAATTGTACCTAATTTTAAGAAGTTTATTTGATTTATTCCTGTTTTTGTGCATATATAAATTAGTTGACTATATAAATTAGGAAAGTTGTAATTAGAGGATTTGTAGGAAGAATTTTAGGAGTAGGTCAGCTATCTTATTTGGTTTCCATTTATTGTACAAGTTTGAAACTTATACATATACCTGGACTATTTTTTCCTTGAGCAAATGAGAAGATTTCTTATTTTGTAACATGGTATCAGAGCTGAAAAAAAATTTCCTACTAGTTTTTCCTTCTTCTTCTTCACCTTCATTGCCAAGCCTTGCCTATCATATTCACAACCTTATATTGCCATCAACCCTTATTTATCCCCTACTTCTTCCTTGGTTTTCTTCTTCAAAGGACGGAAGAAACTTTTGCTGGAATATTGTCAAACCAACCCAAGACAACAACCCATTTCAATAATCCCACAATCCAGATTACAACTGAGAAGCTCAATGGGCATAATCAGCAAAACTTTTCCTTAAAAGTAGAGAGAAAATGGGATGTTTACATGGTACCATTGAGGTACCAAAACAATTTGATCCATCTTTTGAATCATGGGATGCTGAAAATTCCATGATATTGTCGTGGCTGCTGAATTCAATGCAACCAGAAATTGGCAAACGTTTTTTGTTTCTTTCTTTGGCTAAGGAGGTTTGGACATTGTGTCACAAACATACTCGAAGAAAGGAGACACTGCTCAAATCCATGAACTAAAGACCATGATCTATGACACTAAGCAGAAAGATCTCTCAGTGATAGCCTACTACAACACATTAAAAGTCTTGAGGCAAGAGTTGGATCTCTATCAACATATTGAAATGGAATATGCGTTAGATGCAACAAGGCTAGCTAAGATGATTGAACAGGATCAAATCTTTAATCTTTTGGCTGGATTAAATCCACAGTTGGATCAGGAAGAGGTCAAATACTTGGAAAATATCCTCTTCCATCCTTACATGAAGTTTATTCCTAGGTGTAGTGAAGAGTCTAGAAGGGTTGTCATGACAGGACCAACTCCACAAGAGAATTCAGCACTCAATACAATTCAAGACGGCAATCTTGGACTTCCAAAAGGGGGAGAAAATGAGAGTAGATGGTCTGATCATTGCAATAAGCCAAGACACACTAGAGAGACTTGTTGGAAATTGCATGGAAAGCCACCATCAAGGGCCAAGGACAGCCACAAGTGCAACAAGCAGTTCAGAACCAGCAAAGGATTTTAGTGTGAAGCAATGAATGCACTATCATTTGAGACACCAGGTTCAACATCAACCTCAAACAATCTCCCTTTTATAAAAGAACAACTAGATCTCTTGTATAAGATTATACAAGAATCTAATGTTTCCTCTTCCTCCACTTCTTGTGCTTTTGCACAGTTAGGTACTTTTAAAACAACTCTTAGTACTTCAAGTAATCTTCATTCTAACTCTTGGATTATTGATTCAAGGGCAACTTATCACATGACTAAAGAGTCTAATATTTGTTTATCCTACATTTCACATTATAATAACCAAAAAGTAGAGATTGCTAATGGATCTTTGACTCCCATTAGTGGTAAAGCCAATGTTCCAATCACTCATAATATCACTTTTTCATCTGTTTTACATGTCTCAAATGTGTCATGTAACTTATTATCCATCAATAAATTAACAAAATCTCAAAATTGTTCTATAACTTTTTATTATCCCTCATCAAATTCCCAAAAAAAAAAAACCTTACATATGATTAGAGATTTTAAAAAATTAAAATGAACCCCTATAAAAATATAAATTTTATTTTGAATTTTTATATATAAAAAATAATTATATTTAAATGCCACAAAAAAAAAAATTACACAAAAATAATGTTATAAATTTAAACAAAATTAACAAAAAAAAAAAAATTACTTTATAGAGTTAATTCCACTCACCTTCTTTTAGATTTGGGTTGAATATACTTAGTCACTATATCCCATTCATTTGTTAATTTTACTTACTTTCATTTTAAATCAAAAGAAAGGAGTTATTTAAATAAATTTCAAGTTAATAATGGCCAAGTGTATTTAATGCAAACCCTAAGGAGCGTAGTATATTTAATCCAAATGAGTGAAATTAACCTTTACTTTTATTAAGTTAAATAAAATTAAAAAGAAAATAAAATATTTATAAAATATACTAAATATCCTTACTTATTGTTCCTTTTTATTCTATCCTTATTGTTTTTTTAATAAAATTAAGTTTTTATTATTTTGTATTTTATATTTTATTAAATAATTTTTCCATGGGATAATCCCTTCCATCACTTGAAAATTTTAAATTTATTCATATTAATTGGATTTATGTTTAGTCTTAACCATTGAAGTGAATATAACTAATAAAATAAAAAGGTGGTGTTGACTGTTTAAAATCTGGTGTCATCCCTGACCGTGTTGAGGTGGAGAACCAGTGTGCTTTATCTAACCAGATGACCGACTGCTGTACCCCTAAGGAATCTATTGTCAGGTCGCATAAGGAGGATTCGGATTTCCTTATTGATGGCCTGTCCCCCGGGAAAATGGCCAAAGTGCGAGAGGTATTATGCTCTCTTGACATTAAGGTGTATTCTAGGAGGAAGAATAGAGGCCCCATAGGTTATTGAGACTTGTTGGTTTTGGCTCGGAAGGTTAGGGTCTTCGTGTTTTCCCATGAAAATCATTAGCTGGAACGTGAGGGGTTTGGGTTCAAGGAATAAGCGTAGGATGGTCAAAGATTTTCTTAGGTCAGAGAATCCGGATGTTGTGATGATTCAGGAAACAAAGAAGGAGAAGTGTGACAGAAATTTTGTGGGAAGTGTCTGGACGATCAGAAATAAGGATTGGGTCGCTCTTCCGGCGTCTGGGGCATCAGGTGGGATTTTGATCATCTGGGATTCAAAAAAGCTGTGTAGAGAGGAGGTGGTAATAGGATCTTTCTCGGTCTCAGTCAAGTTCTCTTTGGACGATTGTGGACCTCTTTGGATTTCTGCTGTTTATGGTCCAAATAGTCCCTCACTTAGGAAGGATTTTTGGGTGGAACTTTTTGACATATATGGATTAACTTACCCGCTATGGTGTGTGGGCGGTGATTTTAATGTCATTAGGAGAAGCTCAGAAAAAATGGGGGGTTCTAGCTTAACTCCAAGCATGAGGGACTTTGATAGTTTTATTAGAGAATGTGAGTTGCTTAACCCGCCTCTTCGGAATGCTTCATTCACTTGGTCGAATATGCAAGAGTCTCCCGTGTGTAAGAGATTGGACCGTTTTCTCTTCTCAAATGAGTGGGGGATGCTCTTCCCCCAAGGCCTTCAAGAAGCCTTAATCAGAAGGACATCGGATCACTGGCCAATTGTTATGGATACCAACCCGTTTATGTGGGGGCCAACACCTTTTAGGTTTGAGAATATGTGGTTACAACATTCTAAATTCAAGGAGAACTTTAAAGATTGGTGGAGTGGGTTTCAAGGAAACGGATGGGAAGGTCATAAGTTCATGAGGAGACTTCAATATGTTAAAGCTAAATTGAAGGAGTGGAATAAGTTTTCTTTTGGAGAGCTTAAAGAAAAGAAAAAAGTATTCTCAATGATTTAGCTAACTTTGATGCCATTGAGCAGGAAGGGGGTCTCAATCCTGATTTGTTAAGCCAAAGAGCCTCAAGAAAAGGGGAGCTAGAGGAATTAATATTGAGGGAGGAAATTCATTGGAGACAAAAAGCCAAAGTGAAATGGGTCAAGGAAGGGGATTGCAATTCTAAGTTTTATCATAAAGTGGCTAATGGCAGGCGGAATAGGAAATACATTAAGGAGTTGGAGGATGAGAGGGGCTTAGTGCTGAAGAATGCCGAGAGTATCACAGAGGAGATCTTACAGTACTTTGAAAAGCTTTACACAAATCCTACAGGAGAGTCTTGGGGTGTTGAAGGATTAGATTGGTCCCCTATTTCGAATGAGAGTGCGCTAAGGTTAGACTCCCCTTTCACTGAAGAAGAGATTTATAAGGCCATTTTTCAGTTGGATAGGGACAAGGCTCCGGGGCCAGATGGCTTTACTATTGCCGTATTCCAAGAGTGTTGGGATGTGATTAAGGAGGATTTGGTGAGAGTGTTCGCTGAATTTCATAGGAGTGGAATTATCAATCAAAGCACTAATGCCTCTTTCATTGTTCTAATACCCAAAAAGAGCTTGTCAAAGAGAATATCAGACTTTAGACCCATTAGTTTGATTACTAGTCTCTACAAGATAATAGCCAAAGTGCTCTCAGGGCGTCTAAGAGGGGTTTTACATGAGACCATCCACTATACTCAAGGCGCTTTTGTTCAAGGGAGACAAATATTGGACGCGGTTCTTATAGCGAATGAGATAGTGGATGAGAGAAGAAGGTCAAGGGAGGAAGGTATCGTATTCAAAATAGACTTCGAAAAGGCATACGATCACGTGAAGTGGGATTTTTTGGATCACGTGTTAGAAAAGAAGGGGTTCAGTCCTAGATGGAGGAAATGGATGAGTGGATGTTTATCTTCGGTATCTTATGCAATCTTGGTGAATGGTAGTGCTAAAGGGTGGGTTAAGGCATCAAGAGGATTGAGACAAGGCGACCCTTTATCCCCTTTTTTGTTTACTTTAGTCGCAGATGTATTGAGCAGGATGCTTATGAGAGCTGAGGAAAGAAATTTGATGGAGGGTTTCAGGGTGGGTAGGAATAGAACTAGGGTGTCCCATTTGCAATTTGCTGATGACACCATATTCTTTTCTAACTCTAGGGAGGAAGAGCTGCAGACTCTGAAGAGTCTTTTGTTAGTGTTTGGGCACATTTCTGGGCTCAAGGTCAATCTTAACAAGAGTAGTATTTATGGCATCAATCTTGATCAGGTTCATCTTTCAAGATTGGCTGAGATGCTTGATTGTAAGGTGTCTGGATGGCCTATTCTTTATCTGGGTCTCCCTTTGGGCGGGAACCCTAAGGCGCGCGGCTTTTGGGATCCAGTGATTGAGAGAATCTCAAGTAGATTAGATGGGTGGCAAAAGGCCTACTTATCCTTCGGGGGGAGGATAACTCTCATCCAATCTTGTCTTACCCAGTTGCCAAGTTACTTCCTTTCCTTATTCAAAATTCCCGCTTCAATGGCTGCAAAAATCGAGAGGTTGCAGAGGGATTTCTTATGGTCAGGGGTTGGGGAAGGCAAAAGGGATCATTTAGTGAGGTGGGATGTGGTGTGCAAACCGAAGACAATAGGGGGTTTGGGTTTGGGGAATATTTCTTGGAGGAATCTCGCTCTTCTAGGGAAATGGTTATGGAGGTACCCTAGAGAGGGTTCAGCTCTTTGGCATCAGGTCATTTTAAGCATTTATGGTGCACACTCTAATGGTTGGGATGCTAACACTCTAGTCAGATGGTCACATCGCTGTCCTTGGAAGGCTATTGCTCAAGTCTTTCAGGGGTTTTCTTTGATTACTCGGTTTGTGGTAGGAAATGGGGAAAGAATTCGGTTCTGGGAAGATTTGTGGCGGGGGGACCAACCTTTGGGAACCCAATATCCAAGACTATTTAGAGTAGTTGTGGATAAAAACATTTCTATTTCTTCAGTTCTCGGTCCATCTCGGCCTTTCTTGTGGAATTTGAATTTCCGCCGTAACCTGTTAGATTCTGAGATTGAGGACTTAGAAGGCCTCATGCGCTCTCTTGATGATTTGTATCTCTCTCCTTCGATCCCAGATGCTAGATCATGGCCATTATCCTCTTCAGGGCTTTTTTCAGTCAAATCCTTTTTTCTAGCATTATCTCAATCTTCTGGATCTCCTCAGAACTTTCCTTCAAAGTTTGTGTGGAAGTCTCAAGTTCCTTTCAAAGTGAAGTCATTTGTCTGGTTAGTGGCGCACAAGAAGGTGAATACTAATGACATGTTGCAAGTGAGAAGACCCTACAAAGCCCTTAGTCCTGATATTTGTATCCTGTGCATGAAGCACGGGGAATCAGCAGATCACCTTTTTCTTCATTGTTCCTTGACGATTGGGTTGTGGCACAGGTTATTTCAGTTAGTTAAGATGGATTGGGTTTCTCCAAGGAGCATATATGACATGATGTCCATCAAATTTCAAGGCTTCGGTAATTCTAAGAGAGGGGTAGTCTTGTGGCAAGCTGCGAGCATAGCTCTAATTCGGGTTGTGTGGTGGGAAAGAAACGCAAGGATTTTCGAGGATAAAGCAAGGAATTCAGAGTCCCTTTGGGACTCTATAGTTTTCCTTGCTTCCCTTTGGGCTTTCTGTTCCAAGGCATTTAAGGGGACTCCCCTTAATGTGATTCAGTTGGATTGGATAGCGGTGTGTTCTCCATAGGGATTGGTTTTTAGTGGGAGTTTGTTTGTTTTTGTGTTTTTTCCTGTATTTTAGTTGTCTTTGGTGGGAGGATTTCTCATCCTTCTTCTTGTACTTCTTTTTATATTAATATATCTTTGTGGCGTTTCCAATCAAAAAAAAAAATATAACTAATAAAATACTTTGAACTATAGACAATAATAAGTAATAAATAATTTTTACATGGTATATATTTTTTTTATAAGAAAAGAAATTGTATTAAAAAGAGGCGCTAAAAAAGCGGCCCAATAAATACAAGAAAGATACACTCACCCCCTTAACAGTTGAAACAAAAAACTATCCAAAAGGATATACAATAGACAACCCCTCCCTCAAGAAGAACCCACCCAATCGATGAAATCTATTAACGTCGAAGGACCATCTTTTATAAACAAGTTAGTCTCCAACCATAATAAGTACACAAAGGAACCTTTTAGCCTTTGGATCGACAACACGTCATCTTCAAAGGTGTGTATGTTTCTTGCCTTCCAAACTGTCCAAAAAATGCAGAAGGGACCTGTTCTCCAAACTTTCTTACATTTCTTACCCACGAAAGACCCATTCCAACTCAAGAGGGTTTCCCTAACTGAAGAAAGGACCACCCACAAAACTCTAAAAAGAGAAAAGAACATCTCCCACAAAGCCCTTGTCTTTACACAATGAAGAAGTAAGTGATCCATGGATTCCTCATTTGAATGACAAAGAAAACACCTATTAGCTAAGCCCAACCCCTCTTCTAAATTTGGTCCAAAGTTAAAACTTTTCCCCACAAGGCCTCCAAAGCAAAGAAGCTTATTTTTTGCTGCGCACAAGAATTCCAAATGATCTTCATTGGGAAGTAAACTGAAGATTCCGGCCCTAAGGCTTTATAAAGAGACTTTATATAGAATTTACCACTCTTCGTTGGCGGCCATAGCACCCTATCCTCCTCAACCAAATTCACTCTCTTCCCACCCAGCCATAACAAAAGCCTCTCCACCTCATCCACCTCCCAATCATTGAAAGGTCTAATAAAACGAGGACTCCAGCTCCCCCAACCTTTTGAGACATTCCAAACATCCTTCACCCAAGCCTCTTTGAAAACAACTAAGGCAAATAAAAAAGGGGAAGGAAACACACAAAGGTGTGTCGCCACACCACTTATCCCTCCAAAAACTCACCCTCTGCCCATTACCCACCACAAAGGAGAGCCTACTGTGAATGAGGTGCCAAAGCTTCCTAATTGCTTTCCACAACCCCACACCATATCCCCCTCTTACTTCGCAAGAACACCAGCCACCTTGATCCTCCCCATACTTCCCCCTTATTACTTGATTCCAAAAAGCCTCTCTCTCCTTTACAAAACATCGGTTTCATTTGCCAAGGAGAGCCTTATTGAAAATAGTAAGACTCTTAACCACTAAACCCCCTTTTTTTATCTGAACAAACAGTCACTCACCTTACCAAATGAGGTTTTCCCTCAAGAGCCCCACCACCCCATGGAAAATCCCTCTAAATCTGCTCCAGCCTCAATCTCACTGACCTTGGTAAGTGAAGGATAGACATGAAGTAAATAGGCAAACTCAACAGCATGCTTCGAATCAAGGTAATTCTCCCACCCTTAGAGATGTATTGTCACTTCCACCATTTGAAAAAAAATTCATGGTATATTCTCTTCCACCATTTGAAAATTTTAAATTTATTCACATTAATTAGATTTATATTTAGTTTTAGTCATTGCAGATAATATAACTAATAAAATGCTTTGAATTATAGATAGTAATAAGCATCTTACACTTTATTTAAGTCGATATATGAATTCATTAAAAGTTTAAATATCAAATAAATGTTCTTAATTTCATGTAGTTTATTTGATTTATTCCTGATGTTGTGCATATTTCAATTGGTTGACCATATAAATTAGGAAAATTGTAATTTAGAGGATTTGTAGAAAGAATTTTAGGAGTAGGTCAACTATCTTATTTGGTTTACATTTATTGTACAAGTTTGAAAGTTGTATATATATACATATATACACATATTTTTTCCATGAGTAAAAAAGAAGATTTCTTATTTTCCAACAGTTTTAACCTTTTTGATATCATAGGTTTGAATAAGGAAGCTAGAAAGGGTGGGATTATCAGGCTAAATCTTCGGCTAATTAAATAGAACTCTTAGGCTAGAGAGCTTGGGCTAAAGGATAGGATGGTAAGGGCCAACTTGGCTAGGCTTAGGTTAAGTGAAGGGAGTTTGGGCTCAGGGAAAAGGGTTAGGCATATGGATTTGAGCTAGAAGCTAGCTAGTGGGCTATATATGGAGGGGCCTAAATCAAAATGGGTCATTTCCAAAAGGAAGGTGAAAATGGTGAAAATGGGCCACCAAGATTTAAAAGGGATGAACCTTCGTTGAGAAACAACATGGTCTCACTATGACGGTCAAAGAGGTGTTGGGAGAGATTTTATCAATTTCTCAATATGGTCTATCCTTTAACAAAGAGGAGACCAATGGCAAGGTGTTTTAGTCCTAGCTCAAAGAAGCCTTCTTATGGTGGTTCGGAGAGTAACATGGGCTTTACATTGCTTATTTTGAAGATGGGTCTTCGTCTCCTTCCTTATAAAAGGAGGTGTTATTTGCTCTCTCTGAGATGGATGGGGACAAAGAGCCAAGGTCAAATGATTCTTCTAAGGCCTTTTGGAAATTTTGTTGGCCTATAGTGGGTAAGGAGGTGATGTTGTTTTTCAAGAATTTTCATCCAAAGGAGGTTTTTAGGCACAATCTCAATGTCACTTTTCTAGCTCTTGTTCCTAAGAAGGGAGGGGCGGATGACATTAAGTATTTTAAGCCAATCAACATGGTGGGTAATATCTATAAACTTCTTGCTAAAGAGCTAGTGAATAGGCTAAAGAGGGTGGTTGAGAAGGTGGCGTCAGATTTTGAAAATGCCTTTGCGGGAAGTAAGCAAATGAGGTAGTTGATTCCATGAAGAGAAGCTTTAAGGTAAGTTTAGTTTGCAAATTGGATGTAGAAAAGGCTTACAAGCATGTGGGTTGGAACTTTCTCGTTTCATTGATGGAAAAAACGGGCTTTAGTGTGAAATTGAGAAATTGGATTCAATTTTGTGCCTCTTCTATAAGGATGTTAGTGTTAGTTGATGGTTTCCTTTCAAAGTTCTTCCAGATTGGAAGAGGTTTATGGTAGAGTAACCCTCTCTCACCTTATCTTTTTGTATTAGTTATGAAAGCTCTGAGCAACCTAATCTCAAGAGCTAAGTAGGGAGGGTTTATTCATGGTTTCAAAGTAGAAGCAGATGGGAAAAAGGTTTCCAAGTCCCCCACCTACTATTAGCATATGATACTTTTCTTTTTTGTGAGACTAATTTGGATCGACTAAGATATTGGAGGTGGATTGTTATTGACTTTGAGGTCATGTCAAGTTTGAAAATTAACCTTCAAAAGAGTAAGCTCATCTAGTAGGGAATGTGGATGGTTTGGCTTCTTTACTTAAGTGCAAGGTTAGGCAGTTTCTCACTTCTTATCTCGATCTACCCTTGGGAGCCTCATAAGTCTTCTATTATGTGGAATGCTATTGAGTAAAGATTCAATAGGAGATTAACCTCTTGGAAGAAGCAATATTTGTCTAAGGGAGGTAGATTAGTTCTTATCAAGAGTACCCTTTCAAGTTTACCAATCTACTCTATGTCCCTCTTTGCTATTTCTAAGAAGGTGATAAACAAATTAGAAAAGATTCAAAGAGATTTTTTGTGGGGAAATCTATGAGAATGCAACAAGATGCACTTAGTAAGCAAGCCTAAGGTTTGCAAAGAAAAAAAGTTAAGAGGTTTGGGTATTAGAAGATTGAAGGTTCTCAATCAAGCCTTACTTGGCAAATGGTAGCAAAGGTTGGCTCTTGAGCAAGAGAGCTTATGGAGGAAGATCATTAAAGGGAAATTCAGGGAAATGGAAGGGAGAGTGGATTTCTTGTGAGGTGAAGGAGCCTTTAGGTACAAGTATATGGAAAGACATTAGAAAAGATTAGGAGGATTTCAGCCATAGGATAATCATATAGATTAAAAATGGTAGAAGAACAAAATTTTGGAGAGATAGCTGGATGGGGGAGATCAGTCTAAAGGAAGCTTTTCCTCTGCTGTTTAGTTTAGCTTCTTATCAAACTGCCACAGTTGCAGACCTATGGGAAAGGAGAGACAATGAAGGTGAGTGACTGATGCAATTTAAAAGACCCTTCTAGGATTAGGAAATGGAGGGGGTCTCCTAATTTTTGGAACTTATATATACAGAAAAAGTGCAAAATGTAAGAGAAGATTTCTTTTGATAGGTCACGTAGGAGAAGATATCATGGTTTGAAAGAGGGTAGGAAGGGTTTTTTCAATGTAAAGTCATACTACAGTTCTTTGTCCACTGAATCTAGAGTGAGGTTCCCATTAAGGAAATTTGAGGTTCCCATGCACCTATGAGATCTTGTTTTTCAACCTGGGAAGCAGTTTGGGGAAGATTTTAACTATTGATATGTTAATGAAGAGAGGGTAGTTGATGATTAATAGATGTGGTCTTTACAAAAAGAGCGAAGAGTCTATTGACCGTATCTTGATTCGTTGTGAGAAGACAAAGGGGTTATGGATGTTTCTCTTAGCAATTTTTGGTTTGAAAGAGGCTTGATTCGTTGTGAGAGAAGAAAGGAGTTATGGATGTTTCTCTAAGCAATCTTTGGTTTGAAACAAGCATTTCTAGAGCTTATTAGAAATTTGCTTTCTAAATGAAAGTTTAAGAGATTGGATAAGAAGAGACACCATGTTTGACAAATAGCTCCTATGTATTTGTTCTAGTACATTTGGAAAAAGCATAATTATTGAATCTTTAATGGTGAAAAGCTCTCATATCAGAGATCAAAAGAGAACCCCATTAGAGCCCTCTTGGAATGGACAAACGCTTCGCTAGATTTGGGAATTTCATTGATGCTTGACTTCTTAGATGGTCTTAGTTGCAGGTAGCTGTGGGTGTCTTTTTTTTTCTTTTTTTGTTCTTGTTCTTGTTCTTGGTTGTTACATGTTGGGTTTTTTGTTTGGTTTTTCACAAATACTTGCTATGTACATAGGGTGCAGCCCTTTTTTTTGGATCTCTTTTAATATATTTGCTCTGAATGCCAGCTAAAAATAAATAAATAAAAGAACTAAAATAAGAAATAAACAACCAATGAATTCATGAAATTTACCACAAAGGAGTACTTTTAAAAACCTAAAGAATAAATACAGTCATTTGAGGAAAACTGCAATCCTAAAAAGTATGCTCATTGGATGACGAAAAATTCGCAAATGAAATTGTTTCAATGACATGGAAAACATATGGAATTTCCAATACCATTTCCATGGCAATGAAAACCCCTATCATAAAGAAATTATTCGAGTATCTCTTGAAACGAAGCAACTGCTAACAAAAAAACAAAAAGAAAAAAAGACAGCCTGTCTAGGGGCATTTCAATGCATTTTTATTTTTTTTTATCTTTAAAATAAGAAATATCAAGGCTGGAAACAAATTTGTTTAATGAGAATGAGTTTAAAAATGAAATGAAGATAAAAACTACAAAACAGAAATCACAAAACCAGAAGCTTCAGTGCTAAAGCTCACACAATAGTTTTTCTCGTCCGAATCCAAGATTCATCTGAGTTCCCAGATTTAAACAACCTACCCATTTGAATTTCTTCAAATTATGGTTTGAATTTCTAGATCTTAACCAAGTTTTCCTTGTCCAGATTTTCTTAAAAACAAAAAGGAATAGCAGTTTATAAACAACAGAAAGCATTCTGGCAAAATCCTTCCACTATATAGTCACAAGTTTATAATCGATTCATAAACACTTAATAATTCTCTAAATCAAAATAAAATGAGTTAAATATCTTTTACATGGTGAATCAAAACAAACACAACGCTTCAGAACCAAACAATAGCCTATCAAAATTAATCCCTGATAAGGTAAACAAACATGGAGAAACAATCCTTCTCGCATATATCTCATAATAGAAAAAGAAAAGGATATGAAATTTAAATTTTATCCAAATCAATTGTACTAAATTCAGTTGAATAAAGGTCTTTTCATTTCCCAGGCCCTGAATAATGGAAATCAAATTTTCCATCTTTTAAGGGGTTTTGTTGACAAGAAGACAAATCCAGTTCCAGATTTTTGGTTGTTCTGTATCTTAAATTTTAATCAAACAGAATAAAACAAAGACTATAAACTTTGTATCCTAAATTTTTTTTCTGCAGCCACCAAGGCACAAGTCAACCACAAGAAGGAAATCAAAATAGAGGAAAGCCATTGCCGAACAGCCAAAGGGTGATCGGGACACCTCAGGAGGAGTGTACTAAAATTTCAATCAAATGAAGTAAAGAAAAAACAGCAAGAATCTAAAGTTTTGTTTCCCAAGTTTTCTCGGCAACCAAACTGTGCCCAAGCAAAAGAGGGAAATCAAAAGGGGGAATGTGGTTCAAAATTTTTATCAAATAAAAAAAATAAAAAATAAAAAAAGCAATGATTCAACACTTTGTATCCTAAAAAATTTTCTCAGCAATCAAAAAGACCCAAGAAAACCAAAAGTGGTGGTGTGGGTACCTCGGGAGTGGCCCGAGGGTAATGAATACCGGCGGAAATAAGCATCCGCCGCTTGCCATCGATGAGGAGAGCTCTGTGATCGTAGCTCACATTGAAAGGCGCGAACGACACGCCCAGCTGAATTATCAAAGAAAAACACAGAAGTGCAGCAAACAAAGGTCTGCCGGGAAACATTTTCCGGGAGAGGAGAGAATTTTTATGGCGAAGAACGAGACGAAATATGAGTGTAGAGATAAACGGTAGTGGGTAGGGGTGGAGTACAAGAGGAAGTATGGGTGTGTGGCCCACCGCAGGCACGTAAGCAACTGCCGCTTGATTTTGGATTGGGACTGTCCACCAATAGAGACAGTCCCTTGAGCCGAGCCTTGCAATTTCTCCTTTGGTTGCTTCTTTTCCAGTTTGGGTGCATCCTGGCATAGTCCTCCATGTATAACCGACTAAAAAGTAAAAATATATACTATTCACGCACGCTTTCCAAATGCTTATTACAATAACATTTTAAAGGTCTTTAAAAAAAAAAATTTGCATAGAAACAAATTTGTAAATTATTATTTTGAATATAGAAATTATATTTACACCCATCAAAATTTATTTTTATATTAATTTTATGTACGCATTCAGTTTAATATATTAATCTTATTAATACATTTATCCATAAATTTGTTATATATCTAAAATACTTTTCTTATTCTGCACACTCATCTACTTTCCTCCCTTTTTTTCTTAACCCTTTTCTATTTAACAAGAAACTCGAAGAGCAAATATCTTTTAGTATTATTTTTAAATGAATTTTGACCAAAAAAAAAGAAAAAAAACTTGTGAAAATAGTTGAAAAATAATTAGGAAAAGTTAAGAAATTGTTTAAAAATGTTAAATCATAATAAACAAAAAATGGCAAGAGAAATGAGGAAAAAAAGATTCATTTCATGTTATCTGCACCTAAAAGGTAGACACCATGCAAATATTTGAGTTTAGTATAATGGACACTAAGGAAGGGTCTAGACCCGTTAGGTCAAACATTGTGCAAATTTTTAACCTTAGTATGTTAAGCATTAAGGAGAGAGATTGTTGTGTATTTTTCCTACTGAAAAATCACTATTAAAGTGAATACGGAGAGAAATTGGGTGGATGCAAATATAATTCCCCTTAAACTATTTTTTTATAAGTTGTTCTTTTATGTCATTCATGTGCAAAATCCGGCTTTTATATTCTTCATCGTTCCCCTCTTAACAAATTCTATACTTTTTCTTATATCCTTCGTATGCAAAATCACTATTTGATACACCAAAAGTTATAGCCATAATGTTATCAATAATGTAAATAGTTAAAAAGCTGTAGTTGTTAACCAAAATCATGTACAAAAGAAGATGAATGACGAGGGCCATCAAAATAGGAGAACAAAACACCTCATTGAAGCTTGGATAAGGAAAGCAAGTAGATTTATAAATCAAAATTAATCAAAGAAAAAAACAAGGTAAAAATTTGAGGTGCAAGGAAAATCTTCGAATAAAAGAAATTAGCTAATAAAAAAAAAAAAGCAAATAAGGCATAATAAAAAAGTAATGTCTAAATAATAAATAAGGAATAATATCACTCTATCCAAATCAGAGGAGAAAATTGTTTTATAATTCACCTAATCACAAACTCAAACACACATCTTATCTTATGTAATTTATCCATTATTTAGCATTTGTTTTTACATTTGTCCAATACGTTTATCTCTATCAATTCCTTTCCATCTCCTTACAAGAATCCTAAGTCATTAATCACTCAACACAAACCCATCCCACTTTCACCTAATTTAGTTAAATTTGGAATTCAATGGCCAAGGTTGAGCCTCATAACATACCCAGCCAATTAAGGCTACAATCAACCTACCTTAAGCTAGCATAGGTCAAGCAATAGAATCTAGGTTCAACTAAACTCTTACATGCTTTACATGGATTGGTATTCTCATTATCCTTGTGCCAAGAATGTTTCCAAGAGGGAACACATTTTTTATATATACCCAAGCAGTCAAAGGAAAAATGGAGAAAGAGGAGCTGATAGGATAATTTTTGGAGTCACCACAAAGGGCAACCAATAGAACAGGCTAAATAGGGAAGATACTTAAGAGGTTGGTGAAAAAATTAGGGGTAGTGAGAGTTGAACAAAAAGGTGTTTAATCTTAGGGCATGAGACTGACATCAATATGCAAAAACTATGTGTAGAGATGGCACATTTTCAACACTCAAACATGTTAGGCGGTTTATCATACAATGTGTAGAGTTAGGTTGTAATAATTACATAAAGTTAATTCTTTTTCATGGTATTTATATTTATCTTCAAACTGCACACTTAGTGGGAAATAGAAGAGCAATTTTATAACAATTTTACAAAGATAAATTAGAATTTTTTTTTTTAATGAATTTGCCAAAACTCAAACAAGAGATAACAGGTTCGAATGGATGTAGATTACATGTTATATGCTAAGAGTAAATTTGTTAAACTTGTAAACATCAAAATTTTTAGTGAAATAAATTATCACTAAATCGATGTTAAAAAAAATGTAGCTACCCAATTCGATAAAATTTGGGATCAACAAGTGATAGGTATTACACACGTTTGAGACATGGTATATTTTAAAAGATGACATACGACCAAATTTGAAAGATTATAAAATTTAATCTTTTAAATAAAATTAAATCTTTCAATTGAAGTCAAAGGAGAATTAAAAAAATAAATAGTTGACAAATTCTTATAGGAAATAAATATTCAAAGTTAAAAGAGAATAAATAATAAATAAATATTATCTTGTTGATAAATTTTTTTAATGGAGAAGACAAGTTACTAAAATCAAGCAACTGAATTTTAGGGAATTTCAAAATTTAATTTCCTAATTTTACCTATATATAAGGGAGACTTCATTCCATAGAAGACTTTTTTGGATTGATGAAAACGACTTCACATGGGAAATGAGGTTTCACAAAATCTCCTCACAAGTATGAGAAATAGTAGAAAAACTACACACGTATTTTTTGTCTTTCAACAAATAAAACTTTTTTATCATCTTTCAAATTGTGATCAAGATGGAAAAATCAAATAAAAATATTCTTTTGTAAAAGAATATTACCCCATAATTTAATAATTTTAATAAAATTTTTGTTTGCATTATTTTTTTTTATGATTTTATATATTTTTACAATACTTCGTAAAATTTGTGAGTACAAATCTAACACAAGACATGTTGAATTTTAAAATTAGGAAAAAGGTTCAAAGAAGTTTGTAGATTTATATAACCTATCAACCTGCGTGATTCTGTACGAGGTTACTACGAAGAAGAGGATGACTAGGAAGCATCATCCAAGGATACTTGTTACAGAATCTCAAATATGAAACTAGGAGTGGTAGAGCTGGACAAAGAAGAAGAAATGCATAGTGACCATGATTTACTTTATAACATGATTAACGGTATCTAGAAGACACAAACCGAAATCAATAACTAGCGGGATGAAACTGAAAATTGTCATAGCTATCTCAAAATTAGCATGCTAGACCTTGAGACCGACTTAGTCAACCATTGTCTCAACCTTCTCATCAATTTGAAATGATACACATTTTCAATCTTTAACCAAAGAAGACGAGTCCTCAAGGATGTCAGTCTTTGGAATTGGTGCTTAAATCTTCTAGTGGGCCTCTTTTGGGGTTGATTTTAAGCCCTTGGGAATCACTTTTACTAGAATTTTGCACAAAGAGTTTGTTTGGTGAGCAAGAAAAAAGTTATTCTCAAATAATTGGAGCCACTTTAGCAATAGTTTTGAGAAGTAGGTAGAATATAGCTTTTCAAAAGTAATTTTTCAAGAATCAAGACCTTTTATTTTAAATTACCTATTATATCTTCAAATAATTTTCTTTTACAATTTCTTTACAAAGCCTTTTCCTTTCTTATTCTCTTATTCTCTTTGACCAAAAAAATGAAGGGTATAAATAAATAATAATTTATTTAATTAAATGTTGATTTTTATATTGAAATATTGAAAATTGTTAAAATTTTGAACATATTTAACAATCTAGTTTAGAAAAAACTTAAATGTTATTTTTGAAACTCACAACACTTTTGAAATTGTAATTTACCAACTGCTCAAGTCATTTTCCTAATAGTTGATTTTTTTTTTCAGCGCAATTATATGTCGTTCTCTTAAAAGTTAAAACACTACACTTTACTTTGTATGTTGGGTTGATTACTATTTAGTTATTTTATATTTAACAAGCAAGTGCCATTGAAGTGCTTGACCATGTGCCAACTCAAGACTTACTTGATGTCATCAATAAGATAGGGTTAGAGGAAAAGTTTTTTCGTTCAACCACATATATCAGAATTTGATGCCTATATCATTAACTTTAAGGATCCTTTTTGTGATACCTCAAATTAGATAAGAGAAAAAGTTTTTCACATTATATAAGTATAAACTTCTATTAACCATATAAACGCATTTTAAAATCATAAGAATATCTTTGGTGTAGAGTGAATAATATGTACATGTAAGTCATTACAAATGGTATCAGAGTCTATCCTCGACCCCGATGTAAGAGGTTGTTGGTCTCATAAGGAATGTTTGTCTATTTATTCTCACAATCCTATGAGATACAATAAAAATGTTGTGTCTACATGGAAATGAGAAGGGTATAAACTCCTCTTAACCATATAGATGCTTATATAGTCCTACAATCCTATGAGATACAACGAAGATGTTGTATTTATATGTCTCTTCCTATCATAGAGGTCTAAACTTCCTTGAAGAGATTGGGTAAATTGATAATGATATTTATAGAAATAATGGATGAATTTAAGAATCCATATTAGAAAAAAATCTTTATTTGTCTAGACTTTTGTTGTTTTTTTTTGTTAGATCAAGTGTGCTTGGATTTTGTTTGGTAGTTTTGCCACATAGGATTTTAAATGGTTAGATGTTTTTATTTATTATATCAAATTTGGTACATGTTGAATTGCTTGTGATTTTTATGTCTATGGATGGAAATTAAGTTTGGTATTTAAGAGGGCATTATAGGAAGAAAAAAAAAAGGGTCTACAAAGACTTCATACTTTTATATATAATGTATTAAAAATATTATCATAATGATGGTTTTATATTTTTAAAAATTAGGCAAATCAGAATTAAAATAAGATAATTAAAACTATTTTCTTTATTAAAATTATATTTTAATACTTAATTTTGTGCATAAATATTTCACAATATTATGTTATAGTTTTATTTAGTATTTATATGTATATAGATATATCAAAGTCTTACTTAAATATAGCACATGCAATTACAAATAATAAGGACACATATCATAGTTGGCAAAGGAGCCAATTTTCCCCTTGAAAAAATCACAATAAATTGCCAAAATTTCGATAGAATTTTTTTCCATAGTATCATATTACCACCCCGAATTATGCATCAAACAAGTAAGAGTTAATTTTCTTTTAGGATTTCTTTACAAAGCTTTTTCCTTTCTTATTCTCTTTTGTTATTTTTGAAACTCACAATACTTCTGAAATTGTAATTTACCAATTGCTCAAGTCATTTTCCTAATAGTTGATTTTTATTTTTATTTTTTATCACAATTAAAAGTCGTTTTCTTAAAAGTTAAAACACTACACTTTACTTTGTATGTTGGGTTGATTACTATTTAGTTATTTTATATTTAATAAGCAAGTGCCGTTGAAGTGCTTGACCATGTGCCAACTCAAGACTTACTTGATGTCATCAATAAGATAGGGTTAGAGGAAAAGTTTTTTCATTCAACCACATATATCAGAATTTGATGCCTATATCATTAACTTTAAGGATCCTTTTTGTGATATCTCAAATTAAATAAGAGAAAAAGTTTGTAACATTATATAAGTATAAACTTTTATTAACCATGTAGACGCATTTTAAAGTCATAAGAGCCTCTTTGGTGAAGAGCGGACAATATGTACGTATAGGTAATTACAAATGGTATTAGAATCAACCATCGACCTGATGTAAGGGGTTATTAGCCTCATAAGGAATGTTTGTTTGTTTATTCTCACAATCCTATAAGATACAATGAGAATGTTGTGTCTACATGGAAATAGGAGGGCTGTGAACTCCTCTTAACCATGTAGATGTCTACATAGTACGACAATCCTATGAGATACAATGAGAATGTTGTGTCTACATAGGTTTCTTTCTATCTTAAATATTTGAACCTCCTTGAAAAAATTGAGTAAATTGATAATGATATTTATTGAATCAATGGATGAATTTAAGAATCTATATTATAAAAATATCTTTATATGTCTAGACTTTCGTTGCTTTTTTTTTTTTTGTCAAATCAAGCGTGCTTGGATTTTGTTTGGTAGTTTGCCATATTTGGATTTTAAATGGTTAGATGTTTTTATTTATTATATCATATTTGGTACATGTTGGATTGCTTGTGATTTTTATGTCTATGGATGGAAATTAAGTTTGGTTTTTAAGAGGGCATTGTAGGAAGAAAAAAAAAGGGCCTGCAAAGACTTCATACTTTAATATATAACGTATTAAAAATAATATCATAATGATGGTTCTATATTTTTAATAATTAGGCCTCAGAGTTAAAAATAAGATAATTAAAACTATTTTCTTTATTAGAATTATATTTTAATACTTAATTTTGTGCATAGATATGTCACAGTTTTATTTTAATATTTATATGTATATAGATATATTAAAGTCTTACTTAAATATAGCACATGCAATTACAAATAATAAGGACACATATCATAGTTGGCAAAGGAGCCAATTTTCCCCTTGAAAAAATCACAACAAATTGCCAAAATTTTGACAGATTTTTTTTTTTCCTTAGTGTCATAATTCCACCCCTAATTACTGCATCAAACAAGTAAGAGTTGATTTTATGAAAAATGACCATCAATTCTTTGAGATTTTGATTATACTTATCTTTTCGATCCTCACAACGCATGATTTCAAATATGCTATATTTATGAGTTACAATACTATCATGTCTTAGCATTAGTGAAACAAACAATGATAACTACTCCGCAGGATGATTAAAACATATTTAATATATGAAGCAATTCCATAATGCTTATGATTGAGTTTATCGTTGAACAAGTTCAAAATCACATAGATTATCTCGATTAAATACATCACATTAGTATTGTATAAAGATAATGTTGTATACATAGATAAAATGAGTGTAAGTAAAAAGGCTATAAAATAAAGGTGAATGCTTTAAAACCCCTTTACATTCATAAGATTAAAAAAAATGGTAAAATAATATACATATATATATATATTCATAAAGAAACTATCATCTACAACATTGAACAAATTAAATTAATACATAACATCAGATTGTGTCATGTAAAACATATATTAATCAATATTGTTGAATAAAATATAGAAATATTTGGTTAAAAGGGATGAAATAATTCTCAAAATCGGAAATCTAACTCTTTCCATGTTTTTTCTGGAAAAGTAATCAATTTTTGATATAAATGTCATTTTTTATTTTAAGTATTTACATGTAAGTTTTAAAAGTAATGGTTATTTTTACAAGAAAATAATGATGATATTTTTGTCAAAATGATGCCAAAAAAGGGTGGGAGGTTAAAATTCAAAAATTAGGTTTTGAGAGGCCCTTTTAATCAAATAACCCTAAAATATAATCATGTCCATGCAATGGAGAACATACTAACAAATTTTTGTTCTGGTTTAGATTCTAGCTTACTAATTTAACGGGGTAGTTTTAGTCGTTAAAGTAATTAAAAATATTTTATTCTTTTTATTTCATTGGGTTATTGATAATTTTTTTTATAATAAGATTTTAATGATACATATTTTAAAAATTGAGATAAAATGAGAGTATCGTAAATCTATAAAAACTTTATGGATGTCTCAATTATTATTATTTTTTTTTATGTTAAATATTTCAAAATAGTACCTTCTTCCTCTTAATCAATTTCTCTTGTTTTACAAATAATATTATACTTGTTTTCAATTTCTAAGTTCCTTTAATAGAAAATAAAAATAAAAATTGGAAACAAAGTGGAGAGGAGAGGAAAAGACAAAGACGATGGATTGGTAATGGATGTAGAGCTCGAGCATCGGAGTTCATATGAAAAGACAAAAGGAAAAGGTGTGAATGCTCTCCCATCTCCATCGTCAATGTCTCCTCAACTTTTCTTGGAAATTTCCTAAGAAGCCTAAATTACCATATCACCATTTTCAATGTGACTCCGCAATGTGAATTCAAGTCATTTGAAAAGACAAAAAAAAAAAAACTATGAAGTCAAAGGATGTAAAAAGTTTTTATCATCAAATTAATCCTTTGTACAAGATTCTTCTCTCTTTATTTTCTTTTTTGGTTATTTATGAAAAAGAGTTTCATTTATTAAAAAAAATGACTATTTTTGTACTTTAATCTGAAAAGGGTGGCAAGAAAAAGCAAGAACTTAGGAATAAAAATAAATTCATATAAATTTTCTGAGGAAAAGTAACAAAAATGGGATGTGAAAGAAAGCAAATGCATATTGTTTTCTGCAAGATCAGAAAGGTTTTTGCAGATTTTGTTTTTCTTTTTTTCCTTTAGTCAAATGAAAGGGAAAAGGACAAAGGGAGTGGATATGATGGGATTGAATTGCCAGGGACATAATCATGGAAAGTGAATGAAAATAAAAAGGGGGTAGAGAGAGAGAGATGAGATGGGAACGAAGAAGAGGCAAAAGACTGGGAATGGTGGGGAGCCCATGAGACGTTTCCAAGAAAGGGAAAACGAATCTCAACTCTAGATTTTTTCCCAACCCCACCCTCTGCGCCCTATAATCTACATGCCTCTTTGTTCTTTGTTCTTTTTATATTATTATATTTATATTTATATGGTACCACTCTTCATTGTCACAAACAATTATTCAGCCTTTGTTTTTCGTCATTCAATCACCCCAGGTATTTTCATCCTCTCCCTCTCTGCCACCAATAGGTTTCCTTCTCTCTTTCGATTCTGCTATTGGGTTTATCTGTTTTTCTTTCTTCATTTTTGAAATTCACCAACCTTTTTTGTTTGTTCCCTGTGATTCCTTGCTTTTGGGGTTTGATTCTTGAATGCCATTTCTGGAGCTCCCTTCTCTTTTCTGATTTTCCTTATTTTCTGGGGATTTTGCTTTCAAAAAGTAAAAAAAAATAAAATTGGCTGGGAAAAATTTTGTTGTTCTTTTTTGGGTTTTTTGCTTTGTTGGTTGATTTGATTAGTCTGTTTGTTTATTTGGTTTTGTTGTTTATTTTATTGTACTGTTCTGATTATCATACAGTTAACTACATGTATATATATTTTTAATCTAATGAAATTCCCAAGGTTTGATTGCTTGTCTGTTTATATGTTTTTGTTTTCAGAAAAAGGAAATGTTTTGCTATTGTATGTTGGTTGAAAAAAAAATTGTTTGAGAGAAATTTGCCCAAATGCTTTCAGATGGTTAGACACAATTTTTAATTCAAAATTTTGGTCAAATTGGATGTGGAGTGCTTAAAACATCTCAAATTTTGGTCTGTTTCTTTGTTTAAAAGAGAATTGATTTTCTTAATTTTAGGGTTATTATACTGTGAGTATGACGGGTATAGGTCTCATTTTCTTGCTTAGTTTTTATTTTTTATTTTTATTTTTTTTATTTTTTATAATTTTCATAGAAACTGTAGTGGCAATGTTTGACTATGTGTTGCCAAAGGCAATGTTTGGTTATGGAAAATTTGAGGGAAAATGGGAGGGAAAGAAAATAGAGAAGAAAAGTAGAAGCAAAGAAAAAGTAAAGGAAACTAAAAAAAATAAAAAGTTTAATTCAAACTCACTTTACTTATTTTAACTCTTTTTTTACAAAAATTGGATAATTTGAAATTGTATTCATAATTAATTTTAATTATATTTGATTTTCTTTATTATTTTTTGTAAAACCAAGTATGAGAAAATCAGTTTTCTTTGGGGTCTTTCTCTTTCCTCAGTACTTTTCTGAACATAACATAAAGAAAGTGCGAGAGTAGGGCTATTAGTCACATGAACTTCTTTCCCAAAGATGCCCATATACCCAAAGATTGTTTTAGAAACATCCCATTGTAAGTTTACTTAGTTTAAATTCAAAATCTTGATGAAATAGGATCCTGGGTGCTAAATGCATTACAGTTTTCGACTTCTTTCTTGGTTTAGTGAAATTTCAATATTATGATAAAAAACTTAATTTTTTTGATGTTTAGGATTGTTACACAGTGACTCTCATAAAAAGTCTGATTCATAGCATGAGCACTCAAGATTTATCAGAGCAACAAAATGGCTCAGAGAGGGACATTGAGGAGGAAGAGACATTGCTCTTGGACCTCAATTATCCACCTCCCAGTGACAATGTAGCTCTGGAGAGCACCTTTACTAGTTCTAGTCCTCTAGAATTGTATGCCAAAGATCAAAGGTGGTCTAATCCTCAAGCTACAAATAATGTTGATGCGAGTGATGATGATGTTGTTATTTTATCCTCTCCAAGGAGTTTCCTTGAGGTAATCTTCTTTAGTATTCATAGTATTTCATTTTTAGTTGTTTTTCTGTTATTATTTATCTGTGTTTTGCTCCTTTTTAGGCCAGAAAGAATTCCAGGAGGAATGCTGAGGTGATAATGGTGAATGATGATGATATAGAAATGCCAGGGCACCTAGGTATTGTTTTTGATGATATAGAAATGCAAGGACACCAAGGTATTGTTTTTCTTATTATTATTATTGGTTTTTTTTTTCTTTTTTTTTGTCCATTTGCAGATGCTGTCCGTATCAACTTTGGGATCTAAGATGTTATACTCTCTTACATTGGTTACTGGGTGTATTTTTTGTGTTTGTTTCATTATTTTGTAGATAGCTATACATTTTCTTTAAGCCATAGTATTCTTCTCATTTTATGTAAACTCACTTCCACTTGCCTAGAAAGCTTATGAAAATTTTTATTGGACTAAACTCATTCCTCTAGAGTCTTTGGATTACAGCATTGGAAAAAAATTCAATTTTCTCCCTGAATGTTTTGCATGGTTCATGCATTTCTACCTACCAATGATTACTTTTATAGAGGATCTTTTGATACCATCAAATTAAGTTTGACTAATTGACTGATAGTGTGGAGTTTGTTTTTCCATTACACCTTAGATTAACAACTTAAAAGATTTCTTGGTAATAATAAGGAGCACCTGCTTCCTTTTCTTGTGGCAAAGGAATTTCATTATTGCAGTGCATCGTACAACATACCTTGAGCAAGAAAAATCTCATGCTTGTATATTACCAGTTGATTTGTGTAACTTACTATTTACTCGTTATATGCCAATTTCGAGCTCTGATTGAAATCAGGATGTTGTATTTTATTTTTATTTTATTTACTATTCAACTAGTCCATGTTAACTGTTAAAATAATAGTTAATTGAGTGAATTCATATTATATACTGTTGAAAGCATGGCTAGAATGCTTGGAATGCTCTATTGGATGGAACAAATTCTTATCCTATGCTTTGGGTATTACGAGTGCGATGATGAGGGAGATTCCTCATCATTTCATAGGTGACCCCAAGGAATAGAGTTACTTTGTGTCATGACCTTTGGAGGAGGAAATCATTTACATTTGTTGAAACATGGAGGCCTTCTTCCTGTGGATATCTGGATCTGCAAATTAGGGGTTGGAATTGATGGCCAAAATAGGAGCTACATTTCTTAAGTCTTGCAAGGGACTTCGGTCCCCCATGAGTTGTGTATGGGAGCAATTTGGATTTTTGTTTGCTGTGCTTTTGTTTTCTCCACTGTTTTTCCTTTCTTCTTTGGAAGTCTCATGATCTCATCCTTCTTATTTCCTATTAAAAAAATTTAGTATGTGTCTCTCTTACCAAGAAAGCTGTTGGACCTGTTTAATTCAATTTTGTATTGATATTTTTGTTTCTTAGCAATCATACTTATAGCTTTTTTAAACTATTATGACAGAGATTGCTCAACAGAACAAAATAGATACCGATTTGAAGCTATGCTTGGAACTCTTCAACAAAACTGAGGTCTGCCCCTGTAAGCTTTTCTAAGTTATGATGTTGCCAAGAAATTGTGTGTTTCTTTATTTCTATCGGCTGCTCGAGTATCTTTCCTTTCTTTCTTAAATTATTTTATAGCACAACGTGTTATATCAAATTTTGGATTAATCAGTGGATTTGCATATCAGGCTCAAAGATCAATCTAGAAAAAAGAGACTACCTAGTTGGGTGGGATCTTATGTGTAAATCAAAGGGGAGATGAAGGGTTTAGGGGGAATCTCCTTGAGGAATAAAGCCCTTCTTGAAAATTGACTCTGGAGGTTTCATAGAGAGAGTAATGCTTTTTGCATGGGATCATCCTAAGTATTTATGTGGTTGCATCATTGTCCTTGGAGAATCATTTCTCAAGTTTTCAATAATTTCTCGAATATCACTTGGTACTTGGTGGAAGATGGCACAAAAATTTGCCTGTGGATGGTGGTTGGAGAGTCCTCTCAAGTTTCAATTTCCAAATCTATTTTGAGTCAGAAGGACAATTAATATGCTTATTTTCTTTGTTGTAGATCAGTACTATCTGGGAATTTCAATTTTCATTTAAATCTCTCTGATTTGAAGATTAAGGAATAGAATAGACTCCTCTCTTCCCTTGGTCATGTGTACTTATCACTTCCCTGGATTGGAAAAGTGCTTGCTTCTCATACAGATCAATGAAGAAAGTTATGATTGGTTGGTCTCCCTCTTTAATAAGTTCAGTAAAATTTAACTGTTATGGTCTTGGATAACCGTGGTTAGATGGGTATTGGAGACATAATTAGACATCACTCTCCTAAAGTGTTAAAAGCCCTCTCTAAGCAATTGGGTGTGAGTTGGTTATTGAGATAAATATTTTGGCATTGCCTACTGTTATATCTTGGGTGATTAATAAGGAAAGAGGTCTAGGGAAGTTTCACAATTTAATGTGCAAAATCATAGATATTGTCAATGAGTTAGGTTGTTCCCTTTCTTGGGATTCCCATTCAGCAAACCAAGTTGCAACCCAATTATCTAGACAAGCCGCTAAGCATTTGACCTCTTTTGTTGGAGACTTTCTTCCCCCTTGAGTGTGCTATATTTCTCTTCATTGTATCTTCCCTTTTTTTTTAAAAAAAAAAACTTGCAAGACTGGACTAGTTTTTGTGGGGCTTGACGCTTAGTTACCTTATAACCTTTTTGTATATCCATGAAGGATTGTTCATCCTTCTTGTATTCATCTTTTTAGATAAACGAAGATGGTTGTTTCTGTTTACAAAAAAAGTCTAAAGTCTTCCAGTTTCACTCAGAAATTGATTTTTTTCCTGCTTGTATGTACCATTGATATGCTCATTGTTGTTGTTGGTTTTTTTCTTTTCTTAGGCAAGAATATGCTCATTGTTATGATTGTAATTATTGTTTTCTCAAGTAGGAATCATAAATTATGAAATTTTTATTACTACTTTGTATCCAAAAGCTATATCCAACTTAGACCAATAAACTAGGATCCCATGCCTCTTACAAAGCCTGATGCTCCTGAAAAATGCAACTTGTCTTTAAATAAATCTGATACTGAGCTCCTGGAAAATTCATAAACACAATAATTTCATATAGATGTAAGGCTAACTATAAAAGCCTGGGCAGGATCCAATGCATACCTAATATATGGTGGAAGTTGAATTAAATGGAGGCATAGTGGCTTGTGGCAAGAGGTGGTTAAGTGTTTCTACTTCTATAGAAGATATGTTGGTTGGAGAACTCTTAGAAAGTGGAAACAGTGAAACATTGTACAGTATCAAAGATCACACAAGGCTACCAAGAAGGGATTTTGAAATTTTTTTATTCGGGAGGAGATTCCTATCTATCTACCAATGGCTATTAGAGAGATAAATCAAGTAAAGACCGAATTTGTGCAACACCTATGATATATAACATCAGCTGGTATGACCTGTTTTATGCTCCATGGGATGACCTTCACAAGAGCGCCCCACCCCCACCCCCCGCCCCCCCCGCGAATAACAATAGTTTCAATACTAAGCAAATACTCTGTATTCTTCCAATTCCTTTCTTATAATCATGCTCTATATCAGTTTATGTAACCATTCAAGGGATTATTCATCTAAAATTTTATATTTCTTCGCTTGATATATTGGGATGTGTGGTAGAGTAACTAGAGTTATGTATAATGTGTAAATTAAATTTATAAATAATGTCAGTAGGATCACTACACTCAAACTTTTCCTATGAAGGTCATTTATAGACGATGTTTTTAGTCAGTCAACCAGATTAGGTGCTGGACAGAGTTATTTTTTATATCAGAAACAGAGATGAATTTTTATTAGTAAAACAAAGAGAGAAGGATGAGAGATCCTGCTCACAAAATTCAAAACCTGATCAAAGTAAGAGTAGACTTCTCCACCATATGAGGATAACTAAACACGTAGGCATATACAAAATAACTTGCAAGCTGAAATCAACTCCTCTCAATGTTACCCACTCCTTTTGAATTAAAAATCGAAAACCAACTCAGTTGAATAACATTAAGTGGAACTCCCCTAAAAGCAATGGAACAAGAGGCCAAAGGGAGGAGTAGAAATGAAGTAGATCCCACAACGTCTCTTCTATTCTCCACTTCTTGAAAATCCTAGTAGTTCTCTCTTGCCACATAATCCAAAGAATAGTGAGGCATGCAATTTGACAAAGTATCTTGCCTCTTATTGAATTCCCCAATCCTCTAAAAGAGATAATCATCATATCTTCGATACTCTTGGACATCACCTAAACTATATTGGTTAAACTGAAGAGCTTATGCCAAAGCCCCAAAGTTAAAGGACAATGTAGAAAAAGATGGTCAATTGATTCTCCCCTTCCTTTGCATAAAATGCACCAATGAGGACTAAGGGATTTGTAGGGTCTTCTCACATGTAGCCAGTCATTGGTATTTACCTTCTTGTGCACTACTAACCAAGCAAAAGTCTTGAGGTTTGAAGGAGCTTTTAATTTCCATGCAAAATTGGCCGGATGGAAATGGATTGGATTTGAGGAATTGGACAAGACCAAAAAGAAGGATTTTATTGAGAATAAACCAGAGGAGGACAAAGACCATGCCCTTATACAGATCCTAGGAACACCTTGCTGATTCCTAAAGATGCTCATACATGGTTTTGATTTCCCTTAATAAAATTCTGGAAACCTCTCCGGTTTTCTTTTAAATTTTCCCTTCAAAATCTTCCTAGCAGTCCAAATTCTTTGTACAAAGCCATAGCTGTATTTGGCGCACTTGGTACAACTTACAAGTATAGGGTCTTGGTCTCCACAGGTGTTAGGTTCATTTAATATCTAGTATGTGCAGTCCACGAGAATGAGAGACTTAAGGTAACTTGCATAGATGTTGAACTTGTTCTTTTCCTTTATTGGATGCATCCTTATTTAAACCCTTGTTATGTCATGGAATCGATTGGAGAGAGTGATGGGAGAGAGTGAGCGAGAGAGCGATTGCGAAGAGAGAGAACATAGATCAGAGAAGCAGAGGAGACTGAAGGGGCGTAGATTCGGAGTGGAATCGAAGGTGTTTGAGATCGAAGTAGAGGAGAGAAATGGAAGACCTCAAGCTATTATAGTGGAGAGAAAGAGAGGAATCTCTTCCTAGGTCCGGTTAGGACTGACGAGCCTAGGGATTTTCCTGGAAAGCTTGAACCAGTGCATTAAAGAAGAGAAAGCTCGAAAATGGGAAAGGGGCTGGAAGGAAAATGGGAGATCTTACTCCCTAGTGCGAGATGAGAATAGGGTGGGGTGTTTCCCCAGGTTAGGTGTTATGGACCTGGAGATGAAGATGTACAGTATATTCATCCCAAAAGGTAGAGGAGAAAGGGGAGGGGGGGCTGGTTCTCTATGGTGGAGATGTTACGGAAAATGGGAGTAGTCACTGGAAGGAAGGAAAGCAAGCAGGAAGAGCTAGCCCCGGTGAAACCTATTCTAGAAAGGTCTTATGCGGAAGTGGTGAAGATGCCGAGGAGCAAAGGCAAAAATTTAGTCATGGTGGAGGTAAGAGAGGAGGAAATTAGCAGAAATTTGAGTAAATTGGAACACTGCCTCGTTGGATGTTGGAACCCTAGCTCAGCAAGAGGAGAAGATTTGGAAAAGTTGGGGATTTTAATGGCAAAAGCTTGGGGGCTGAAAGGTAAACTAGGGTTGGCAAGGATGGAAAAGGGCAAGGTGCTGTTGGAATTTGAATCTTTGGTCGAAGCTAAGCGAGTTCTTAGTTCTGGGAAGAGATCGCTTGAAGGGATTCAATCGTGCTTGGAAAGTTGGAGCCCTAAGACTGGGTGTTTGGATGAAGGTGAGAAAAGAAGTGAGGCTTGGGTGAAAATTGTAGGGTTACCAATCTCCTTATGGGACCCGATCATTTTGAGAAGGGTGGGGAAGGAGTGTGGTGGCTTCTTAGCACTGGACCCCCAGACTGAGAAATTGGAGGAGCTACAGTGGGCCCGCATTTTGGTGAAGACGAACGGCGAAGAACTACCTAATGTGCTGGAGATCTGGATCGAAGAGGTCTGTTACTCCCTTTTTCTTTGGTGGGAGATCAGGCCGTCATTGAGAAAGGCCTCGTTTGACAGTCGAGGGAAGGCTTGCTGCTCAAGAGGCGAGGTTGGGGGTGATGCTATTGCACGCGTTGGCCCGCACATGGTGGAAGAGGAAGAAGACGCGAGGCTCGAGGTTTTGCAATAGTCAGCAGAAAGGACGAGTAGGCAGGTGAGTGGACCGGGGCGTATAGAGGACCCAAGTTGGAGCTAAGTTGGGTCAGGGGCCCGACCCTTAAATGGTCTTAATTTGGTGAGCGGGCTTTCCATACCAGGCCCAGTTGTGGTTCCAAAAGACTTTAAGTTGGCTGGTGGGCTCTCTTTGTCAGGCCCACTAGCGGACTTAAAATCAAAAGGGCTTGCACTGGTTGAAGTTGGGCCGTCGTCTTCAAAGGATGAGTGGTGGGCTGGCGAAGAGGAGAATACTTTGTCTCTCGGGTTAGACGTCTTGGAAGGGGATTCAAGCCCAAGCCCTTCTCAGATCCACCTAGAGGACAGAGCCCAATCTGATAAGGCCCATCCTTCGGCCTGGTCTAGCCTTAGAAATTGGAGCAATTCAGAATAAGAGTTTCTTAAACTCTGGGATATGAAAGTTATGAGGAAGCAGCAAGTAGAGGATCAGCAAACAACGACAGATCTTGCCTTAGTTGAAGAGGCTATGAGGTATGGGAATGTTTTGGTTTCTTGAGGAAAAAGGGATTTTGGGTCCTCTCCTTCTCTTTCTTTTTCTTTTGGTCAGACTCCGGTGGGGGAGTATTACGACCATTCTGGGGCATTAAGGGAGGAAGTTCAGGGAGAGAGTCCGTTGCGTATGATTACTGCAGATGGGATTACAGAGGATGCAACCACTACCTGTTAGGGTCTGATAGAGGTGAATATTGGCAGCAATAAGAAAAGAGGAATGGAGTTGTGCTCAGCCCAATCCGAGTCACAAGAAATTAGGGGTTGGGAGGAGAATAGATGGGAGGAAAGCAACTTGGCAAGATTCATTCACTTTCTGGGTTTCTCGACAGAGGGGTTGGAAAAGGATATTCTAGATTTCCGGTCAAAATTAGAAAAAAAAGGGAGAGAATTCGTAGTAAAGGTTTATTGGAGAAATCAAAATTTGAAAGGGAGTTAAAGAGACTAGAGTGCTCAATTAACTATGAGGGAGGGAATAAGCAGAAAGGCCCCTTGCAGGGCAGAGGGTGTCAACTTTCGGAAGTCCAATGAAGCTCAAATTGTTGAGTTGGAATGTGCGTGGAGCAAACGACAGCTCCCAAAGGAAAATAATAAAGGCCATTATAAGAAAACAGAAGATGGATTTATTTTGTATTCAGGAAACGAAAATTCAAACAAAGACCGAGGGTGTGGTGAGGAGTTTGGGAATTGGGAGATTTTTAGATTGGAGGGCTTTGGATGCTTCTGGCTCAGTGGGAGGAATTTTGATATGTTGGGACAAAAGGACATTGGAAATTCTTGATTTGGAGGTGGGTCAATTTTCAATCTCTTGTAGATTTAGGAAAGTGGAAGATGGGTTTGTCTGAGTGTTCATGGGAGTTCATGGTCTGTTCACTAGAGAGGATAGGGAACGCTTGTGGGAAGAGCTAGGGGCGATTAGAGGAATTTGGGAAGAACCCTGGTGTTTAGGGGGTGATTTCAATATCATTTTATTTCAAAGGGAAAGGAGTAGGCAAGGGAGGTTAACAACAGCGATGAGAAGATTTACTCAGATAATTGATGAATTAGGGTTAGTTGATTTGCCTTTGCAAGGGGGTTTGTTCACTTGGAACGAGGGTCAAAATAATCAGTCTTGGGCTAGATTGGACAGATTTCTCGTGACTTAAAATTGGCTTGATCATCAGAGCAGGCTGCCTAGGCCTACCTCAGATCACTTCCCTATTTTGCTAGAGGGCGGTGGCTTAAGAAGAGGACCCTCCCCTTTCAAATTTGAAAATATGTGGCTTAAAGTAGAAGGCTTCAAGGATCTCCTACGGAGCTGGTGGCAAGGGACTGTTGTAAGAGGCAAGGCCAGTTTTAGGTTGACTGCAAAGTTGAAGGAGCTTAAACAAAAAATTAAATCTTGGAATAGGGATGTTTTTGGGAGGCTGGAATGCAATAAAAATTTAGCTCTTCAACAAGTGGAGTTATGGGACCTGGTGAAAAGTGAGAGAAACTTGTTAGAGGAGGAAACAAAATTAAAAAATGAAGCAAAGGAAAATTATAAAAAGTGGGTTTTATTGGAAGAAGTACATTGGAGACAACTGTCAAGGGAATTATGGTTAAGGGAAGGGGACAGGAACACAATTTTTTTTCCACCGAATGGCAAATGCCCACCGTAGAAATAATTCTTTGGATAAAATTAAGATAAATGGGGTGTGGTTGACAAAGGAGCAAGACGTGAGGGAAGGGGTAGCTAACGCCTATCATCAGATGCTGTTAGAAAATGCAGAATGGAAAGTTGATATTGGGGGGCTGCAGTTAGATCACCTGAGTCTTCAAGAAATTGAGAATTTGGAGCTTCCTTTTTCTGAGGAAGAAGTCTGCTCTGCTTTGATGGAAATGAATGGCGATAAAGCTCCAGGCCCGGATGGCTTCACAATGGCTTTTTGGCAAGACTGTTGGGACTTTGTGAAGGAGGAGGTCATGGAAATGTTTAAGGATTTTCATGAACAAAGCTCTTTTCTCAAGAGCCTTAATACCACTTTTCTGGTGCTAATCCCAAAGAAAGGAGGGGCTGAGGACCTTGGGGATTTTAGACCCATAAGCTTGTTGGGGGGGCTGTATAAATTGTTGGCTAAGGTGTTGGCTAATAGGCTTAAGAAAGTGATAGGAAAAGTGGTTTCCTCAAATCAGAATGCTTTTGTGATGGGTAGACAGATTTTGGATGCCTTTCCAATTGCAAACGAGGTGATTGACTCCTGGCAAAAAAGAAAAGAAAAAGGGTTAATCTGTAAACTGGATTCTTATGACAACATCAACTGATAGTTTTTAATGAAGGTTATGCAAAAGATGGGGTTTGGGTTAAAGTGGATGGGATGGATGTGGAGATGCATCTCTATAGCTAAATTTTCTGTCTTGGTAAATGGGGTGCCGGCTGGTTTCTTTTCGAGTACCAAAGGGCTGCGACAAGGAGACCCGCTATCTCCTTACCTTTTTGTTATGGGAATGGAAGTGTTGAGTGTTCTCATAAGAAGGGCTATTGAAGAGGGCTTTCTTTCAGGGTGCAGAATCCGGGGAAGAAAAGGGACGGAAATGAATATTTCTCATCTGTTCTTTGCTGATGATACATTTTTTTTTTGTGAGGCAAAGAAAGAGCATTTAACTCACTTGAGCTGGACCTTGTTTTGGTTTGAAGTTGCGTCAGGTTTAAGAATCAATTTGGCCAAAAGTGAAATCATTCTAGTTGGTGAGATGGAAGAGGTTGATGTTTTGGCAGTGGAGTTAGGGTGCAGGGTGGGGTCTTTGCCCTCATCTTACTTGGGACTGCCTTTAGGGGCTCCTAACAAGTCTCTCTCTGCTTGGGATGGGGTGGAAGAGAGAGTGCGGAGGAGACTAGCGCTTTGGAAATGTAATATATTTCCAAAGGCGGGAAAATTACTCTCATAAAGAGTACGATGGCTAGTATGCCCATATATCAGATGTCTCTTTTTCGAATGCCCAAGGTAGTAGCAAGAAGATTAGAAAAATTACAAAGAGATTTCCTTTGGGGAGGGGGAAATTTGGAGAGGAAAGCCCACTAGTTAATTGGGAGGTGGTATGTGCAAATAAAAAGAAGGGCGGGCTAGGCTTAAGGAAGCTAGCTCTTTTGAATAAGGCCTTGCTTGGCAAATGGATATGGAGATTTGCATGTGACAAGGAAAACCTTTGGAAGAAGGTGATTTCGGTGAAGTATGGGCAAGAGGGCTTTGGTTGGAGGACAAATGAGGCTAATGGGACGTTTGGAGTGGGGGTTTGGAAGGAGATTTTGAAGGAAATAGATTGGTGTTGGGAAAATATAATGTTCACGGTTGGTAATGGTACTAAAATTAGATTCTGGACTGATCATTGGTGTGGCCTTGCAGCACTGTCCCAAAGTTTTCCCCAATTATTTGCTTTGGCTGTCCATAGGAATGCTATAGTGGAGGAAGTTTGGGACCAGAATTTTGGTTAGGGGGGATGGAATCTAAGATTCTTTAGAGCTTTTAATGATTGGGAGTTGGGTTTGGTAGGAAATTTGCTTACTGTCTTGAGGGGATATAGGCTAACTTTGGAGGATGATCCAGTTTCTTGGAAGGGTGGAAGAAATAGGCAGTTTGGTGTTAAGGAAGCATTTAGATTGCTGATTACACCCAATGACATCTCCTTCCTGAAGAATTACATTTGGGTGGATAGGGTCCCAACCAAAGTTGCTTTTTTGTTTAGGAGGCTATGTGGGGGAAGGTTCTTATCCTAGATAGACTCCAAAAAAGTGGGTGGCAGCTCCTTAACCGTTGCTTTTTGTGTGGTTGTGAAGAAGAAATTGTAAATCATATACTTATACATTGTATAGTGGTCAGAGTTCTTTGGGACATTGTCCTTGTCTTGTTTGGCTTTCAGTGGGTCTTCCTAGAAATAGTAAAAGAGGTGTTAATTAGCTAGAGGGGCCCTTTTGTGGGGAAAAAAAGGAAAAAGATTTGGAAATCTATTCTGTTGTGCATTTTTTGGACGGTTTGGAAGGAAATGAATAGGCTAGCTTTTAGGAAGGGTTCTTTAGCAGTACAGAAACTCAAAAATTCTTTTGTATGTGATTTGTGGAGTTGGGCTAGATTGTATATTGGAGAGGAGTTGTTTTCTCTTAAAGGCTTTTTGGAGTGGTTAGCTTCCACTTAAGGGCTAGTGAGGTTTTTTGGTTTCTTAGCTTGCTCTGTGAGGTTTAAGCTGCATTGTATACTTCCTGTATGCTTTGTGGTTGTTTGCCTATTGTTAATATAATCCTTGTTTATTTATCAAAAAAAAAACCCTTGTTATGTCATGGCTGACATGGGCAATTCACATAATTTGAAGTGTTCATTTGACTTGGAGCATGCAAAGAGCCATTAGGTTCAGAAGCTTCAACCATTAACAGCTTCCTCCCAAAAAATCACTTTTCAACCACTTGCTCTATTTGTTGAGGTAGGACATCATGCAACCCATCTACTTGAGGTTTGCAATCCCTACATTAAGCACATTCATTCATTTTTATCTATTGAACTCAACCTACTTGTTTGATTTTTACAACTTTTTCCCTCTTTTTTTGCTACATGGAGTTAAATCTAGAACTCTCCTTATTCTCTGCCCAGTCCCTGTAAATTGGGCCTTATGACCATGAACCACATGTTGATTTCTTGTTCCTTCTTTGTCTCACATTTCTCTCTTGTTTCTATTGCTTTGATACATTTTACATATGGCTTTTGCCTCTGAGTAGATTTATGATAAAAGTACTTAAAATTTTTCAAGCTATCCTTATTGTCTCAACCTGTCAATTTGCCATCTGCTGGTCCTGTTTTTTATTTTTTGTTTTTTCTTTTTTAATAGAAACTAACTATTCATTGATGTCAATTGTAGATACAAGTGCCTCCTATTTATTCTATAAAATCTCAATTCTTAGAAACTAGGGCTTAGACAATTCAAAAATTGTGAAAAGAAATTACTTTCTAGCCGGCACATGACAAAAGAAGACTAACTAGTCTTACCTTGATCTAATTGGTCAATTAGAAAATGTTTATATCCAGGTTTTTTCCCTGTAGAAAAATGCTTTGCATCATATTCTTATTTCTTTCTTTTTTTTCCTTGGCCTTTTTCACTTCCTCATACTCCATTTGCTTTCATTTTTCTATTGGGGAACTGATGGGGAGTGGGTGGCCAAGGGTGTGGTTTTCTTGTTTATGATTTTCGGCTCAGAAGTTGATTTCCATGACAGTTTTCTGGTCAAAAGTATGCATTTACAAATATGTTGAATAATTTTAAAGCTGATGAAGGAAATTGTTAAATGATCTATAAATTGCTCAGGAACAAACTTTTGCCCTTGTATTCCTTCCAAAGCCCTTAGGCCGGAGTGGTGTATACTATGTAGGGGGGTTGGAGAGACAGAGTGACCACCTATTTCTACATTGTCTGTTCACTTTGGGGTTGTGGCACAGACTTTTTTACAGGCAGGGATGATGTGGGTTCAGCCTAGGAGTTTCAGTGATATGATGTCAATTTCTTATATGGGTTTTGGGAACTCCACTAGAGGCGAGATACTTAGGAAGAATGCTTGTCTCACTTTGATTTGGATGGTGTGGTGAGAGAGAAATGTTAGGATCTTTGAGGACAAATGGAGAACGTCGGAGACTTTATGGGATTCATGTCATTTCTTTACTTCTCTGTGGGCCTCTTGTATTGAAGAATTTAAAGGTTGTCCTTTAAACGTCATTCAGCTGAGTTGGCTTACGGTATGTACACCATTAGGGTTGGGCTGCCATTGAGAGGAGCCTAGTTGTTTTTTCAGGAGAGGTTCCTCTGGTACATTCTTTTGTGATCTATCTTTTTGTACAAATCCCCTTTTATAGCAGAGGTTTTTTGTGGTTTAGATCAGGTTTGTAAATTTATGGGAAGGATTCCTCATCCTTCTCATGAAATCTTTACACGATATTAATACAATTCTTCTTTCTGATAAAAAAAATAAAAAATTGCCCTTGTATTCACAATCACATTCTTTAGAACACCAATGTTGTAACTTTATAATGTTTAAGTCCTCCACTCTATAAGATTTCACTGTTTGAGAATTTTAAACTTTTGGTGGCATTAAAACCCCATTTAGTTATTACAGTCTTCTGGTGGAAACTAGTCATTTACAAACAAGTTAAAGGAAATGGTTAAATGATCTTTACATTGCTCAGGAACAATTTTTTGCTCTTGTATTCTCAAACACCAATCTTGTAACTCAATAATGTTTAAATCCTAGAATGTGGCATTAAGACCCAACTTGTACCTCTCTTTGAAATTTAACTTACTGTGGAAACAAGTATACCAATGATTTTTTGTCATGTAAGAGAGCATTTGGTAAAACTTAATACTTAATGCTTAATGACTTTAAATGACTTTAAGTTATTAAGTCATTAAGTTGATTTTGCAAGACATTTTGAACTTCAAGTTACAGTGTTAAAGTTATTTTACCAAACATACTTAATAAGTTAAATTAAATTATTAAGTTATATAAGATATAAATGTGGTTAGTTCATTGGTTCTACCCACTTGTTCAATTAAGAGCTTATCAGAAGTCTAAAGCTTACCATGAAAGTGTTTATGGCAGACTGAAAATGTTCAAATACCTACAGAAGTGCCCTCACCAGAGACACCCACCTTCACTTGCCCAATTTGCATGGATCAATTGACTGAAGAGACATCAACAAAGTGTGGTCACATCTTCTGTAAGGAGTGCATTGAAGGTGCAATGGCAGTCAGTCAAAGGTGCCCTACTTGCCGGAAAAAACTTAAAAAGAAAGACATCATCAGGGTCTACCTTCCAGGCAAGAAATAAAATGAAGCCAATACCCTGTCATAATAAGTGTAAGTTTGCTTTCCAAGGAGCTGTTAGTTAATCTCTCTTTCTTATTAATTCTTTTACATTTCAACGAATTGTTGATCTCTTTGTTAGTGTCTCTCCCTCTCGTATTTCTACAAATTTGATACAACATATGTTAACTGTTCATTTATTCTAGTTCATGATTTTTGTCCTTGATGAATATGAATGAAGTGAGCCAATTTTGCTACCTTATTCTGGTGCAGGTTTTCATGGTTCATTTTAGCATTCATCTTCCAGTTCTATGCTTCATGGTGGGGAGGAGGAAATGGCATTTTGGGGGCTTCAGTATGTGAGATATCTTGATATTTTTCACCTTTTTGTGAAGTGGTTGGTGGGTCAGATTGTGTAGGATGTATAGAGCCCAGCTTATCTGGTTTCTTCAATTGCAAGCTTAGCATTTCACCATAAACATGGTTTCTCCTTTCCAACCTTTACGGCCTTTTTTTTTTCTTTCTTTTCTCTTTTTATTGGTATTTGTTGGGAAACGTTTGCTGATCCCCAAAACACTAATCCTTTGTAGAGCAATCTTGTGCAAACAGAAGTGAAATGAACAGGATTTGACCTATGAAACATGGAGACAACCCCAGTCATATGCAAGCACGGATAAGTCAGGATTTATCGCTGATATTTCACTGATAAATCTTGTATCGGGATATTGCACTGATTTCGAACATGCCAGCAATTTTTTTGGCCACATCCGCAATGATTTTTATTTTTTTCCCAAAATTCTAAATAAATTAATTTTAATTATCTTATTATGTCTTATATATGTATATATAAAATTAAATATAACATAAATATAAATTTATAAACAAAATTATTAATTTTTTAAATAAAAAATACATATATGTATCATCATTTCCTTTATATATTTCAATATATGTATTATTATATATTTTTTTATTTGAAGGTTGTTTTCAAAAATTTTATTATTAATTTTATTAAATTTTATTTCATCGATATTTTTTTTACTAAGTTTTCTGTCAACATTTCCTAATATATTCCGATACATATGTAATATGTAATACGTAACCATTGATATTTCCATGGAAATCGATATTTTCACATTTGAATGTGAAAATTTCTATTGCTTTTGGTTTGGAGTGGGATTATATCCCTTCTATATTTTCTCACTTTGGGTATTTGATTATGTAAGAATCCACAGCTCATACACACAAAGTGCTAAATCAGGATTATGCATCTTAATGTGTGAACAAAATTGAATGTTAGGTATATTATATTTCATCAAAGGACTACATACATATATATGTACATATACAAAGTTAGATATATCTATGCACAAAAGGAATAAAATAAATAAAAATAAGAAGGAAAACATGAAGACAAAATGTGGAATGTTGGTATAATTTTGATACTCCCCCTCAAAAAGTGTGAAGATTGTAAACATCCTTACTTGTTAATGTGTGCATGGAATGTAGCAACTACTAGTGGCTTTGTAAAAACCTTAGTAACTTGATTTTCCCAACTTGATTTTGAGTAGAAATGTAGGAGGTCTTAATTGTATTAGCTTAAATCTTTTCATGAACAACAATGTAATCAATGTTGATGAGTTTCCTATGTTCATGCAAAAGTGAATTGTCAGCAATGTGTATTGTAACTTTGTTGTCAAAAAACATAGTAGCTAGTTAGGGATATGGAATTTGTGAGTCTTTCAACAAACAAAAAAACCATGTGACTTCATGACAGGTGATGGTCATTGCACAATATTTAGCCTTTGTAAAGGATTTAAGAATTGTATTTTGCTTCTTAGACTTCTATGAAATTGGAGAAGAACCTAGAAAAATGCAATAACTAGTGGAAAATGCAATATCAGGATGAGTAATGGTAGACAGATGGATCAAGTAAAACTCACTATTAGTGGAGTCTAAGATGAAGATTTTGTTCCTTAGGAGATATGGTTACTTGAGAGGCAAGCAAACCTGTATCTTCTAATATGTCAAGTGCATATTTCCTTTTAGAAAGATAAATTTTATGTTTAGAGTGAGTCACTTCTAAGCCCAAGAAATATTCAAGTAGATCAAGATCCTTTAAAGGTAATAGAGGATATGACATAATAATCATTACTACAAATAATAATATCATCCACAAAAATGCCAATAGTAATGAAGGAAGTGCTAGATTTCATAGTAAAAATAGTGTAGTTAGCAATTAATTGTAAAAATCTTGCCTCAAGCAAAGTAGTGCATAATTTTGCAAATCTGCCAAGAGGCTTACTTGAGGCCATATAAAGATTTGTGGGGCTTGCAAACGTGATTCTCTTATTTTCAATGAAAACTAGGTGGAAGTTGCATAGTGATATCTTCATCCAAATCACCACGAGGAAAGGCGTTACTGACATTTAAATGGAGAAGATGTCAATTGCATACAAAAGCAATAGCCAAGAGAACTCAGAGAATGATCAATTTTGCGATTAGGGCAAAAGTCTCATGAAAATCCAAAATTTTCTTTTTAGTTATAACCTTGGCAACAAGACATGCTTTATAAGGCTTGATAGGTCCATCAAATTTATATTTAGTCTTATAAAGTCAATTACAAACAATTACACTTTTTTTAAGAGTGGTAGATTTTAAGGGATCCATGCTTTATTTGCTTATAAAGGATGAATTTTAGTAGCCATGGTTTCATACCATCTAGGATCGTGAATAGCTTGTGTAAAGGACTTGTTTTATAATGAGATAAAGGGTAATGCTTACTTACAATAAACCCATTTGTTGAGTGAGATGATTGATTAGTAAGAGAATGGCCATAAATCTCTATGATAATTAAAATACTAAAACCTAAATACATGATAAATCTAGTTAAAAAAAACTATAGATAGAATTACCATGGCTTTGTAGTATTCCGGGTTGTCATTTTCTGGGATTAACTCTAATGCGTTCAATTATTTTTAGGTTAGAAGGGTTAATTATTTGTTAAAGTTAATGAAACCTTAATTTAAATAAATATAAATAAAATATAGATAAAGATTTCATAAAATAATTAATCAAATAAATATAACAAAAAAAAAATGTTCCAATGAGTTTAACAATCTAGTATTGAAGCCTTAGAGAGGGAGGGCATTGCAAAATCTAGAGTCAATCTAAGATCAAATTAAATCCTATGACCCATATTTCATTTGAAACTTAGATTTTTATTTTGAAAGCAAATCTCTTAAACTAATTAAATTTCATGGTTAATTTTGGTTTTTAATTTTATCTAATTAAAAGTTTATATTCATCTTGTAGATTCGACCTTTAGATTTGTTAATAGTAAGATCAAATTATAGTAATTAGATATGAAAGTCTTTCTAAGAATCACTAGTGTCTTGATAAGAATCCTTTGTACCGCACCTTATCTAAGATGAACTAACATAGAGGATTTATTCCTACCACTTCACATTTGAAAATATAACTAGACTATCTAATACATTATTGTTTTTTGCCACTCCTTTGGATTCTTCACTTTCATGTTAGTGTTTCTAGAAATCATAAAATTAACCAAACATGGTGGAGGATTTCTCTTCACAACCCATGTTTGTTTTCCAAGAAAATAGAATGGAAAATAATAGAAAATAAAAAGAAAACTAAAAATTTTATTGAAAATTTTCAAGAGAGCAAATCAATCACCCTTCTTACATTCCACCTCTTCCAAAACCTAGAATTAAGAGAGTTTATATAATAAATACAATAACCTAACATGTATCACACTTTTGTTAGCCACTTATTTTAAAGAAAAGTTGTAAACAACCTAAAAGACTCACAATATTATGAGTACTAAGTGATTATCCTATTTTTTAAATTGGATGGAGGCACTTAGAGCTCGTTTCAACATATTTCAAAGTTTAAAACTTGATCTTCAATAGTTGAGTTCGAAATCGGAGTGAGTTTGAAATTAATTTTGAACTCATGAGTTTCAAAATCAAGCAGGTTTGAAATCGGAAGGATGAGTTCAAAATTTCAAACCATTTTCAAACTTACCCATTACCTATGTTGATTTGTCATGTTTTCAAGTTTGAAATGGGTACTTTTATTCAAAATATATAGGGGTTTTGAACTAAGCCTCTATATCAAAATTATCCTAGCATTCACTTGAGTTCTAAATGGCCAAAAACCATTTTGAACTCAGTTGTTCAATTTTTGAACTCACCATCCCTCTTTGTCTAGTTTACTTTAAATGTACATATCTGCCTTCTTTTGACTTTGATTTGCAAACTATTTAAATTATTGGATTGTTGACTTCTCAAGATTAAAAAAACCATATGTAGTTTACCTCAAAATAACATTGGGAAGTTGTCCAAAATTTATTGCAAAATGAAGTTATATGTCATTCCCAAATTTTGAGTTCCAAATTTCTATGTAAACTTAATTGCATTTACTTCAAACCTCTTTTGTTATGGTTGCTTGTCCTCTACCTCTCTCCATGACATTCATTGCTGGTATTTCATACTCATGACTTTCTCATTTCGCTTTTTCTTAGACTCTTCATGATTCAAAAGTCCTAAGTATCTTATTTATGCATATTTAATACCTTTTACTTCCTTGGTTGAGAATGATTTTTGCATTTAGTATTTTTTTTATCCCTTAAACCTGGAATTATACTCAAAATAGAAGTTAGATCTATAACTAGAGTTTTAGCATCAATTTGAATTAAGTTAGATGATTTTAGTTTTTTATAATGTATAAATTATATATATATATATATATATATATATATATATATTTTGGCTCCAACCAAAAAAGCAATTGTTAAATTCTCTTGAACTTGAGATAAGTCTCCAAAGTACAAGTTAAACTCATGGATAGGGTCTTAACATCAATTTAGGTTAATTTGGGTATTTGGAATGTCTTTTGGTGCACAAATCATATCAAATATGTGCCATTAGAGCACATAGTTTGACTCCAATCAATTACCGAGGGTTCATCCCTAGTGGCTCAAGGTCCTCCTTATCATTCTAATGACAATCAACCAAGAAAAAAAAGACCTTGGTGTGATCATTGCAGAGAACCAAGTCACACTCAGAAGGACGTGTGATGGAAAATCCATGGGAAACCAACAAATTTGAAGTTGTTATGTCCTCAAAATGATAAACTTGAAGACACCATGTCACCATTGAGAATAACCCAACACCACCTAGTTCCAGTTTGTTCAACAAAGAACAATTGAAACTATTACAAAAAATATTCAACCAATCCTAATAGGGGGCAAATTCCTCCAATTCTATCATCGGGTTCAGATCCTTAGCTTATAAAGATAATTTTTTTTGCTTTCCTAAAAGTCAAAAAGGAAAATTTGAGTCATTGGATTGTTGACTCAGGAGTTTTTGGTTACATGATATGAAATGCCACATTTTTTCAAAATTATATACCATGTTTTGGGAATTATACGGTTCGTATAGCTGGTGGTCCTCTCTTAAAGGTGGTTGGTACGAATTTGGTTGTCATATGTAAGTACCTAACTCTTGATTCTGTTATTTTTGGTTTCAATCTCGGTTGCAATTTGTTATCCATTAGTAATCTTACTCATGAAAAGAACTATGTCACTAAATTTTTCCCAAACCATTGTGTTTTTTAGGATTTCAATTCAGGAAAGACGATTGGAAATGTGAGGTGTGTTTGAGACTCTATATCTTAAAAGTGATTGATTATATTGAAAAACAACTTCAACTGACAATTGATGAAAAATAGTCTCTTTTTATTTTTAGTTTAATAAAGATAGTGATGTTATGTTGTGACATTATCATTTAGGATATCCTAATTTTTTGTATTTTCAAAAACTCTTTCCATCATTATTCACTAAAAGTTAAGATGTTTTTCAGTGTGAACTTTGCTAATTATTGAAGCATGTTTGTAAGTCCCATCCAGTTCAACCATGCAAACATCTCATAGTTTTTCTATGATGCATAGTGATGTTTCGGGGCCATCTAATACAAAGAACATAACAAAGACTAGATGATTTGTATCATTTGTAGATGATCATATTAGAATTTCTTGGATGTTCTTGATAAAAGATAAATCAAAAGTAGGTCAAATTTTCGAAAAATTTTATAACATGATTTCCATGCTAAAATACAAATGTTGAAAACGGACAATGTCTAATTCTTATTAATAAAAAAGGTATAGTTTATCAAAGTTCTTGCTTTGATACTCCTTAATAGAATATGATAGTCGAAAAGTTCTTGCTCTGATACTCCTTAATAGAATATAATAGTCGAGAGAAAGATTAGACATTTGTTAGAAGTTGCAAGGCTCTTATGTTCTTCTCCCATGTCCTAAAGAATTTTTGGGGAGAAATTGTACTTACTGCATGTAGTTTATCTCATTAATAGAATGTCTTCTCATGTCTTGAGTTTCTAAACATTCTGCAAAGTCTTTCTTACATCATACCCTAGGACACTCATCTTCTTTATTCCAAACCATAAAGGTTATAAGTGTTATTCTCCCATCACAAAAAGTTCTATACCTCCATGGATGTGACATTCTTTGAAAATTAGTCGTATTACTTAAAAATCAATATTAAGAGAGAATAGAATTCATAAATAATAGTTTAGAAAATAGAAACCACGATTAAACCTCAAATGCTTGAGTATGTTATAGTTCACAACTCCAATCCTATCTCTCCTACTTCAAGTCTTCCACTCTAAACTACTGAATCTATAGACATTGAGCTGAGTATTCCTCGTCACCCAAACCAATCTCAAACTATTAATAATAGTGAGTTTACTATCTACTCAAGGAAAAAAAAAGTCTTAAGAAAATATAGAACAACAAACACATAACAGGTTAGTACATGAAACTAAACTGAATTTAGCCCTAAAAAAGACATACTTGGTAACATTAATTCTAATCCTAGTGAGCCAAAAAATGATGAATTCAATTTTCCAATTGCCAAAAGGAAATGACGAAGATCTTGCACAAAATCATCCGATTTATAATTTTCTCTTATAAGAGTTTGTCACTAGGTTATCGAGTTTTTGCTACCAGTTTGACAAATATTCAGATTCCCAACAATATCTAATAAGTCCTACAAATTCCTAAATGGAAGACAACCATTAAGGAAGAGATACAACCTCTTGAAGAGAATGAGACATTGGGACTTGTTGAATTTCTTTAAAAAAAAAAAAAAAATTTGATCAGGAGTAAGTAAATCTTCGATGTTAAGTACAAAGGAAATGAGAGTATTGATAGGTACAAAGCTCGACTAGTTACTAAGGAATTTACTCAGTCTTATGAAATTGACTACCAAGAAATCTTTGCTCTAGTTTCCAATTAAACACGATTTGTGTTATGTTATTGTTAGCTATTAATCGAGATCGACCTTTTCATCACTTGGACATTAAGAATGTCTTCCTCAAAGGTGACTTAAAAGAAGAAGTATACATAGAAATTCTTTCATGTCTTAAGATTGATACAAACATTAACAAAGTCAACAAAATAAAGAAAAAAAATCCCTATATGGTCCCAAGTAATATCTTTAATTAGTTTGATCGTTTTACCAAAGTTGCAAAGAGGTTTGGTTACTTCCAATGTTAATCTAACCACACTCTGTTTGTAAAACATATATAATAGGAAAGAACTACCATTATCATTATTTATGTAGATGACTAAACTCTGATTGGAGATCATAAGGGATAAATAGGCAAACTTAAGAGTTTCCTTACCCATGCGTTTGAAATTAAAATCCTAGGGAATCTCAAATATTTTCTTGGAATGGAAATTGCTAGATAAAAAATGGGTATTGCAGTCTTCTAATTAACGTAAGTATGTTGTAGACTTACTCAAAGAGACTAGGATGCTTGATTGTAAACCTATAGAGACACCCATGGACTACACTATTAAACTAGGAACTGTTGAAGGAAATACTTCGGTGGATAAAGGGAGATATCAAAGACTTATGATAAAACTCATCTATCTTTTTCACACAAGGCTAGGTCTTACTTTTTCAATCAATGTGGTTAGCCATTTCATGAACAATCCAATTAAGGAACATATGAAAGTTTTGTATCATATTCTAGGATATCTCAAAATGACTTTATTTCAAAAGAACAAAAAAAAGAAATATTGAAAAATTTTCAAATGTAAACTGTACTAGCTTCATAACTAATCGAAAATCAATTTCAAGATATTACACCTATATATAGAGGAATTTGGTTACTTGGCAATGCAAGAAATAGTCTGTTGTAGCTTAGAGTAGTGCAAAAGTAAAATTTACAGTTATGACACATGGAATCTGTGAAAGAATGTGGTTAGAGAAACTCTTAAATGAGCTAAAAATTCCAATAGAAGATTCTATGATAATCAAGCTACCATAAGCATTGCTAAGAACTTAGTTCATCATGATAAGACAAAACATGTAAAAATAGATCATCATTTTATCAAGGATAAGACAGAAGAATTGACAATTTCATTAGTTTTTGTATCCAACTACTCTCTAGAAAACAAACATCCTTACCAAGACATTTCCAGTAACCAACTTTGAAGACTTGAGATTCAAGCTAGGAACGATCAATGTTTAAAATCTAGTTTAAGGGGGAGTGTAAATGTGATGCCCCACATCGGATATGGAAGAAAGTTATTGGGGTTATATATGTATAGGCTCCACTTTGTAAATGTGTTTTAAAGCTATAAGGGCTCATTTGGGTCTAGTGTGGACAATATCTACACAATTGAGTGCGAGTTGTTACAAATTGTATCGGAGTCAATGACTTCAGTGTGGGGGTTTGTTTGACTCTGTATAGAGTGATTGCTTGTTTAGCCTCGCAATCTCGTGGGACACAATGAGAACGTTGTGTTGCATAAAAGGGTGCCTGTGATGTCCCACATTGGATATAGGAGAAATTTATCGAGGCTATATATGTGTGAGCTTCTCTTTATCTTATAGACGTTTTGAAGCTATGAGGGCCCCTTTGAGGCCAGAGTGGACAATATTTACACGATTTGGCATAGGTCGTTATAGTGGAAATTCATAAGAAATTTGGAATGTACAATTGCGTGCATAGTTGCCTTAGAACTACAATTGTGTCACAACTATGTTATAACTATGTAATTGTTGTGTCACAACTGTGTCACATACTTTCTTCTAAAATCAAGAATTAGATTTCTTTTATAAAGTAGATGACCTCAACCATTCATATACAAATATTAATATAACAATTACTTTGAAAATAAGAAAAAATAAAGAAATTTTTTTCCTCCTCGAATTTCTTCACATACCTATAGTTATAGCAATTAAATTCAATAATAATCATCCTTAGAAAATAATCCAGAATTTGAAATATATTTTATAATTGTCTTCCTTATATCCATGTAAATGGATGAATCACATAATCCCTTACAGACTAGAAACCTATTACCCTTTTATTGATTTTTTCTTCTCATCAATGACGTCAAATAGAAGTTAGTTGAGTAACTATTTACTCATTTAGCATGTGCCGAAAGAAAATAATCTTTTAGTTGAAAATTATTTAAATTTTAAACTATCACATAATAAGTCACACATATGCTGCTAACTCTAGAAACTAGGGATGACAATGGGGTGGGTTTTTGGTATCCACCCTATCTAGCCCTTAATACGATGAATTTAAGAAAAATTATAAATAGGTTTGGGATGAGTTTGAAATTTTTTTAATACTACAGGTTGGATTCATAGTGTGTTTAGGTTTGATTTTATCTCGATTTACCTTACCCCCAATTATATATAATATTAAATAAAAATGATTTTAATTGATTTTTTTTTTCATTTTTCAAATTTGACATATATAAAATCTTACTTTTCATAAAAATAATTTTTAAATATTTATAATGCTTATTAATTTATAAATTTTATTAATTTTTAATACAATTTAAAATTTTATAAATGAAAAGAATGAAAAAAAGGAAAAAAAAACTAAAAAAATTTGAAAAAGAAATAAAAATAAAAAGGTTAAATAAGGCAGGGTCAGTATGAGAATTTCATACACTTGTCCCACCGCCCCATCCCATTTAAATTTGATTTTTAAGGCAGGGATGGTGATATACATAAATAAATGGGATGAGTTGGGTTGAAGATGACTTGTCTTAAGCCTGCCTCGTTTGCATCCCTAATAGAAACCACAATTCTTTTCAAAGAATTTTAAATATTTTTAAGTGGTTTAAAACACACTTTTTTTTTAAGAGAGAGAGATCTTGAGTTTTGAGAATGAGTTAATTTGAAAACAAGATATTGTGGACCCCGCACTTCGGCTCATGCGTTTTCCACTCGATGGCGAGCTCGATTTTTATTTCGAAAAATGATTTTTATTGGTTAAGAAAAATGACTAGGAGTCGCCACTTATTTTTGTTTTATTTTTTTTTAAAAGGGTAAACACAATAAGAAAGAAAACCCTAAGTGTGACTCCTTATTTTGGAAAAAGTGGTCTGTGAAAAATCGGATCGGGTTCGGGGGTCAGGTTACTTATCGGGAAGGTATGGTACAGACCGTAGCACCCCTTTAAGTCCCTAAAGTCGAGTCTCTACTAATAAAATGAAGTAATCATGGCAATTGATGAGAGAATCAATTAATACTCAGAGTGATCATGCACACGCGAGAATCTAAACATGCATACAAAAAATGACCAGAACGGATGTGGATGCGTACCTGGGCAGTGATCCATAAAGCGCTATCAAGAAGTGAGATTAGTGTACAATTAAGGAATAATTTCGAGCATGTCATAGAGCAGAATAAAATCAATCATGCATGACAATTAAATCAAACAAACAATCAATCAATCATAAGGAAATCACATATGTTGGGCCCCCACCAAAGCCCGATTTATATTGCATGAATTAATCCCATAAATTCCATTATTCGGAATTACAGAAAATTCGTTCATGCTTATTAAAATCAAGAGGAGCAGGAGATTGTTTGAAGACCAGAATGGAATTAAAGCTATTTGAGAGAAAATCGGATTTTTGAAATTCATTTGAAAAATTGGAGTCTCGAAGGTTATTTAAAGAAAATGGGGATTTTAGAGTTTATTTGAAGATCGGACTTTCAGGAATTAAATGTGAGTATGAGAATTTTTAGAAATTAAATTTGAACGAGGTTGGAAACTTGAAAATTATTTGAAAGTTCGGGGTTTTAAATAAGGGGATAAGTGGATGAGTGAATAGGTAAAGGAATGAAATAGCGATGGTGAAATAATAGAGTTTAGGTAAATAATTGTGAAAGATGAAATTTTAGAGATTTGAAGATGTGAATTTAGAGATTGAAAACTTAAGAATTTATTTAGAGATGAGATCTTTGGTATATGAATAACTGAATAAGTAGGTGGATGGGATAACATTAATAATGAGAATAATCATTAAACGGCGATATAGGGACGGTGGAGTTTTTGAGATTGGAAATTGGATTTGGAAGTCGGATTCTGATGAATTAAACTTTAACGATTAGAATAAACAGATAATATGGAATAATAATGCTACTTAACGGAAATAATATTTTAAACGAATAGAAAAGGAGCAGTGGAATTTTAAGATTGCAAATTAAGTTAGGACGTTGAATTTTTGAAGAGTTGGACCTTAAATGAATAAAAAGATAGGAGATAAGAATTCTAGTTAACGAAAATAACATTTAGGCGAATAATAGAATTTCTAAGGTTGAAAGTTAAATTGAGATTTTTGAAAGATTGGACTTTAAATAAATATGAGATGATGATTCTAATGGGTGAAAATGAAATTTAACGAATTGTAGAATTTTTTTTAGGATTGAAAAATTAAATTAAAATATGGAATTTTTGAAGGATTAAACTTTAAATAACTAGATAAATACGGGATTATAATTCTAATTGATGAAAATAAGATTTAAATGAATACTTTGAAGAATTAAATTAAGACATGGGATTTTTGAAAAATTACTTAAAGACCTAAGTTTTGAAAATGGGATTTAAAGTTTAGAATGTAGGAAATTCTTTGAGTCCAATATAAATTAATTTATACAAAAGTTTTTCATATATGGTGATTTAGACATGATTTAAAGATGGGAAGGCGAAATATAAATTATCTTGTGTTTTGAAAGGATATCCAACCTTAATAATTTGTCCTTTAATTGTCTTCAAGATGAGTTAAATAAATTGGTAGAAAATAGAATAAGACAACAAATAAGAGGGAATGATTGAATTAATTAATTATGAATATTAGAGGTTTTTAAGAGAATTATTAGGATTTGGGCAACCTAATGGGCTAAATTGATGTGGGCATGGGCCAATAAGGGTGGCTAGCATAAGGGGCATGGGGCCCTTCATCAACATGGCTGGGTTGGGCTCCAACTCAAGCCCAAAATCATCACCAAGAGCTTGGGTTTGGGCTCCAACTTAAACCCAAGTTCAAGGCCAACATGGGCAAGCCCAAGGCGTAACTTAGGGTGGGCTTGGGCCAGGAAGATGGCTGGCATGAGGCTCTTCACCCTCATAAATGGGCCTGAGGTCCAACTCAGGCCCACACCCATCATCAATCGGCGAGCCCAAGGTGGAAAAAAGAGAGAGGCTGTCGGCGTGGAATGAGTCGCCTGGGGTGGCACCGGCATCGCCACTGGATGCCGCGCCTGCACCCGCGCCGGTGCCAGCACTAGCGCCCGCCTACGCTTGCGCCAGCGTCCGCCCACGCTAGCGCCCTCCTGCGCCAGCACCAGCGCCCTCATGCGCTAGCCCCAGCGCCCGCCTGTGCCTGCGCCAGCGCCCACGCCCATGCTCACGCCCGCACCAACGCCTGCCTGCGCCTACGCCAGCGTCCGCCCGCGCCAGCGCCCTCCTGCTTGTACTTGAGCCCGCGCCAGCGCTTGCACCTGAGGCCACGATTGCGGGTGCTCTCCGGTATGTAAACTCCGATAGAATGGAGAACTATGATATTCACCATGGCAAGGCACCGAGAACATGGGAAAACAGCAAACAGAGCACAAAAATTATGGGAACCCAATGAACTCCTACAAACCTTGTTTCATATGTCAATCTACGAGTTTAGATGAAGGTGAGTGAAGTATAATGCACCTCATGGAAGTGAGGGCAAATAAAACTCCCACATGATGTGTAGTAAAGATAAAACAGAGCTGTGTTACCTTCAAATTACTCCCAAGAAAAATAAACGAGATAACAGCAATAAACCCATCAAAGCTAAACACAAGTCAAGCAATCCACATAAAATCATGAGAAAAGAGAGAAAGAAAAGCTATTTACTAATAGAAGAAAAACCAAAGATTAATGGCAATCATACCTTTACCTTCTTCCCCCCTAAAAATCTCCTCTCTCCCGACTACCGCTTCTCCCGTGTCCCCCCTCCTCTAGAAAACCCCAGCCACCTTCCTATTCCCCCCCGTCAGCCAGCATGGGAGACCCCAACCACTCCCCATGGGCAGCCATGCCTCCTGCCAATTGTCCACGTCTCAGGCCATGCATGGGAAGGTCCCCCCCCCCCCCCCCCCCCCCCCCCTCCCCTTCCCTTTTCTTCCACAGATGTCATGCAAAAGGAGAAGGAGAAGGAGAAGAAAAAAGCTTCCCCGAGCCCCCCTCACTTCCAAAAGGGTCTACAGATATATATTTGATGAAATTTCAAACTCATGGTCGTTAAATGTATTTAGTTATTAAGTGTATTTAGAGTGCATTTGGACATGATTTTAGTTCAATTCTTTAGAAACAATTTTGGAAGAATCATATATTAAGAGTACAATTGAAAGTATTTCTATTCGTAATACAATTAGAGTGTGTTTGATAATATTTCAATTTGAAGTGCTTTTGATAGAAGTATTTTTTATAAAAATGTTTTTGAGAGAATCACCAATCAAGTATTTCTTCAAAAAGCAATATATATATATATATATATATATATATATATATATATATATATATATATATATATATATATATATATATATATATATATATATATATATATATTCAACCTTTTAAAAGTGCTTTCTTAATTTTGTCAAACACATTATTATTATTATTTTTAAATATTTTTTATGCTAGAAGCATTTTCTAAATGTAATATTATAGACATCAAAAGCCTTTTTTTTTTGTGTGAATTAAATTATCACAAAATTTTCCCAATTTAACAAAATTTGGGTTTGATAAGTGATGAGTCACATACATTTGATACGTGGTATATATAGGTAACATGTGGTCGAATTTGGAAGACTACAAAATTTAGTTTTTCAATTAAAATCAAATATTTCAATTGCAGTCAAAAGAGAATTATAAAAATAAATATTTTATTGTTGACAAATTTTAAAGGAAACAAATCTTAAATAAAAAAAAAAGAAGATAAATATTTTCTTGTTGACAAATTCCTTAATGAAGGAGATATGTTATCAAAATCAAAGAACCAAATTCTTACAATTAAGCAATTAAATATTGGGGATTACAAATTTAATTCCTTACTTTTACCAATAAATAATGGTAGCTTCCTTCAATAAAGGGGACTTCGAATTTGCAAAAACCATTTTGAGTGGGAAAAAAAACTTCACAAAAAAGAAAAGGTTTTATAAAAAAGAAAATACTTCTCAAAATCTTCCTATACAAGTTCGAAAAATTACAAAAGAACTACAATCATGTTTCTTGCCTTTCGACAAAGTTATTTTGGAATAAGTCGCTCTAGGTCTTCGATTGACTTTCAAAATTAAGAAAACATTTTTGTCGTTTGCTTTTAGATTGTGATTAAAGTGAAAGAATCAAAGAGAAAATATTATTTTGTGAAAAATATTAACATTGAGATTATATCTCCTAATTATTAATTTTAATAAATTTTTATTTTGTATATTTTGCTATTGTTTTACTTATATTGCAAAACTTCACGAAATTTGTTCGCATAAATACTAAATGGATTCTTAGTTAAAATGTTTTTTTTAAAAATATTTTTAGGAAAATCACCTGTCAAACGCTTATTTAAGAGGCACAAAAAGAAAAATTTTAATTTCTTAAAAATATTTTCTAAATTTTGTCAAACATTAAAGTCTTGTTTGATAACTGTTTTGAAAAATAGTTTTCTATATATCAAAGTAAAAAAATAAAAAAATTGTTTGACAACCAAAAAATAGAAAACAGTTTTTTGATTTTAAAATTAAAAAAATATGATATTTTAAGAAAACATCTTTTAGTTGCTTTCAATTGATTTTTGAAAGTTATTTTATAAAATATGTATACAAATACGAAAAACAATCATATAAAAATTATTTTAAAAATATAAAAAAAGGTTTAAAAACATTTCATGTTCCAAATAAAATTTTATTTTACAAAACATTAGAAAACTATTTTAAAAAGTTGTTTTCAAAAACTGTTTTTTAAAACAATTTTCAAAACATTTCCTAAATAGTTCTTAAATTTTTTCCAAAATCATTTTTTGGAAAAATGATATTAAATAGTGTTATTTATTTATTTTTAAATAGTGTTAAAAGAACTTTAAATAATTTTTTTTTCCCGAAATCACTATAAATAATTTTTAAAAAATTTAAAAGTATTTTCTAAATTTCCACAAGTAGCTGAATCTTTTCTAATACTTCTTCTGTAAAGCGTTTTCTGAAAGCAACGACAAACGTGCACCGGAGTGAAATTTACCCCCCATGAAAGGTTAATCATGGCTCACCGCGCGTGGATCGGTAAACCGGGAGGAATGAGCTTGGTTATTTTTTCCATTTTCAATTTTTAAAAGCTCTCTTATAAGTTTGTGTGCTGTAGCAAAGGCGGGAGGAAGCGAGAGAGAAATGGGAGAGGCTCCGGCGGCAGAAACGCTGGATCTGGACACCATTCGGAGTCGAATGAGTGAGCTCAACCGCATTCATACAAATTACTCTCATATTTCCGACTCAAATCCTTTGGATCCCCGAAATTTATTCCAAGAATTTTCTCATCATCTCCAGGTAACCCCTACCGCTCCTATTCCCATTTTCCTCCATTTTCTCTCCCATTTCTCATTATCTCTCTCTTATTATTACTATTTTCGTCTTGGCTTCTAAATACAGAGCAGAGTGAATCAGATATTATCCCAGTACTCTGATGTGGAGTCATTGGAGGCAGACGATTTGGGTGCGTGCCTTTTCTCTTTTCCTTACAAAAAGTTTCGGGATTTTCTTCCTGAAAGCAAAATTTTTTATTTTCACAAAGCCAACAAAAAAAAAATGGCTGTCAAAATGTTCTCAGTAGTTGCAAGCTTTTGAAAGAATAAATTGAAATCCTCAAACGCTGCTAAATGGGGGCTGATGTGTTGAATTGTTTTTGATTGATCTATTTGATAGGCTTGTTTTCCTACTAATAGTTGGTTTGGTTGTTTGAAAATATGTTAGGGAAAAAGGAAAGAAAGTGAAGTATTGAATTTGGGTTATTTATTTATTTTTATATTTTATGTTTGTAATTTTGTTTGGTACACTGGAAAAAGTAAAATCTCTACTTATAAATGGCTACTACAGCTATTTTGGTCAATTAGGTGAGAAACCAACTACTACATTTAGCACAAGATCTCAATTTTCTTTCTTTTCCAAAAGCAAAGGGAAAAAAATAGATGTAAAATTTTGGAGATTGTTTAAATATGGGTTCCATCCTCAAACTACTTTTGGGATTTCCCTTTTCATTCTCTCAATCTTTTGGAGATTTAAAAAACAATGGAGGAAGAAAAATGAACATGAATATCAATTTCTCTTGTTTGGTTGCTTTAGAAAATAGGAAGGAAAACAAAGTACCATGGGAATTAGGAGGCTATTCATATATAAAACTTTAAGTTTTCCAGTTAAAAAGGTGAGAGCAGTTGGTTAATGAGTGGATGGCAAATTTATTCAGCTCAAACTTAATTTTCATTTTCCTTCCTTTTACTTCCTCGCTGCTTCCCATTCTTTTACTTTTCTCCTCCTTTGCCCTCTGAATAGAGCCTTAGCAACCAAAGCTAGGGTAGGTTATCGTGGTTCTATTGTATTTACCTCTTTCTTCTAAATTGGGTCATTTTTCAATGTAGATGCATATTTGGGACATTTGAAGAAGGAACTTAACTTGGTGGAGTCTGAGAACGCTAAAATCTCCAATGAAATTGAGGCTCTTACAAGAACCTATGTGGAAGGTGCTCCTGTCATAATTTTGGTATTGATTATCACAGGCATGGACTCGCATGTATGGTAACTTATTGTCTTCATCTCTGCAGATTCTAATCAATTGGAGAGTGATCTTGAAGTGTTGAAACATTCAGTGGATTTTGTTGCATCACAGGTTAGTTATTAGTTAAGTAGGAACTCCATAAATTTGAAATCAGAGATTTTGTTAAGTCATGATGGCTGATCTTTTAGCTGAAAGTATGGCCTAGATAGAGCGGTATAGTGAAATGGATTGGTATAACTGGTCCTAGATTGGCTTTGCTTTGAATGAATTCAATTTCGGAAGTTTTGTATCATAGATTTCTAGAAACTGACGGCTTTTATTAAGTATTTAGAAGTTCAATATCAATTTGCAAATTAGCAATATATTTCATGTTTGATTCCATTGAAGAAACACACTTATACATTTTCTTTATTGCATATGTTTTTCATTTCTTTTTCAAAATTAATGCATTGTGAAGTACTTCCTTTAGGTTAATTGAAATGTGTTCAATTGTCTTTCCAAGGATACATAGGGGTGATACACGGGGAAGGTATGATGGCGAAGTTTTTTGAAGTGGAGAAAAAGGCTTTCCAGGTAAAGTTTGAAGGTTCCAATGGGGGAACTTGGATCTCAATAACAAAGAGGAGTCGAGGGTTTGTTGTCTCAGTAGGTTTTGGAAAGGAGGAGTTGGAATGGTTGTCGGAGCATTTGAAGAAAGCTATGGAGTTGGAGGCTTCCAGGGGTTTTATTCGAAAGATTAGGGGCAAGACTAGGACTCATTTGATGAAGATTTGTTTTAATAGTAGAGGGAGATTCATTAAAATTACAAAATTTGTTACAAAGAGGAAACCCTTAATTCTAGTTGTTCACGATGGTGTTAAAGGCAATGGGTGGGAAGCTCTTAGGAAGGCAATTTCTTGAGTGCAAGATTTTTCTGATCAAGTTGTAAGAGCCTTGAAGGAGATGATTGAAGATTCTTAGGCGAGTGAGGGCATTTATAGAGGTGGTCGGTCCTATGCAGATGTGGTTGCAGAGGAAGGACCTAGGAACGGAGCTCTGTTGCCAGTTGGAAAATGGGTTAGAGCTGTAATTTGTGAAAGTAAAGGAAAAGTTCAAGATTAGGTTTATGTAGGAAAAGCTATTGCGAGGATGATGGGTACGAAAGGAATGGTGTCTGTAACCCCTATTTCCGCTTACAAGGGATGTTTCTTTGTGGATTCTGCAAGGAGAGCTGATTGGTTCCGAGATTAAGGGAGTTGAACAATGAGAGGAGGGTCTATTTTTCTAAGGAGATGGTCGCCAAGAGAAAATATGGTTGTATTTGGAAAATTCAGAAGGGGTTGGTTAGAACTAAGAGGTCTTCCTTTTCATTTGTGGGACGAGGATCAATTGAGATACATTCTGAAGAAGTGGGGGAAGGTAACGAAGGTGGCATGGGACTCTTTGAAGCTTGTAGACTTGTCGAAGGTTAAGTTGTGGGTGGAGATGTTTCCAAATGTCGTGCTACCTGCGTTGCTAGAGGTGGAAGATGGGGACTGGTCATTCACGGTTGCAGTTTCAGTCATCGGAGAAGATGAAGAAGACGACCTTTTCAGGTGTGAGTCAACCCGTAGCAAGGACGAGTTGATGTCAGTGGGAGGTTGCGTCTCTCAGAGGCCAAAGAATGCTACGGGGCTATGTGGTATCACTAGGGATAATGAGTGCTACAACTGGAGGCCTCTTCCTCGATCCCGTTCTCGTTTTTCAAGTTCAAATTTGGCTTCCAAAAGGGAGAAAGGCTGGGGAGGGAGTCTCTTGGGCCTAGTGGTGGGAAGCAATATCGGGCTCACTAAGCCAGATGCCTTGTTAAAAGCCCGGTCTGTTAGGGCCCAGTTTGGGGCGAAAAGTTTTGGGCCTCTTGCTGGTCTAATCTTTAATCAAGCCCACGAGACAGAAGCAAGGTCTTCTAAGGGCGGCCTTGTAGCGCTTTCGTCTTCAAAGCTCCAATGCTCAGAATCTTTTGCAAAGGAGGTCCTATCGATTGTACACTCTCAAGAGTCGTCAAAGGTAAAAGGTCCCTCAGTCGTTGCAAGGCGCAAAGCAAGAAGCTGGCCTCCATGCCTTAAGGTGTCGCCTTTTGCACCGAAATGTAAACTAGATGGGGCTGTTTCAGCAGAAGCAAATCTAGCCATTTCTGAGGCAGTTTAGTCTTCAATCAGGGTGTTATTTCTCCTGTTCTAGAAATTTCCCAAGATTTCACTGTGGAGACAGAGGGAGACAAAGGGCTTTCGCGTTGTAGTTTGGCAAACAAGGTGTGTCTTCCTTTCACAACTTCCTTTGAGAAGGGCCATCCTTTGGCTGGGGCTTTTGTTCCAAAATCTCTTCCCGTCTCCCCTGTTTCTGCTTTTCACTCTTTTCGGTGCCAACCCATTTCTTTGATTCCGCTGGAGTCAACTTTGTTTCTCAGGTTGTTCCTTTTTCAAATTTTCTTGGTGATGAGTTTAGCCGTCTTGTTGGCGTGCCCATTTCGGAAGGTGTGGCGTCCTCCTTAGAAGCCTCTAACCAAAATCTTAAAGACTGTTCTTTCCTTAAGGAACCACTTAGTAGCCCAGAGGAGCTTTGTGTCTCAGGTAGGGTTTCGTCCCCAGAGCCAGAACCTCCCACCCTCTCGTTGGAAGGTTTTCAGATTGAGGGCCTCACACCCAGGAAGATGGTCAAGGTTCAGTCGGTTTTGGAGAGTTTGAGGATTAGAATTGTCAAAGATAATGGAAAAGGTGCGGCAGTAGAGAGTAGGAGTGCTCTTTCTGCGGACAAGGTCTATTTCAAAAGGAAGAGAAAGACTGTTTGTGAAATCTAGGGAGAGGCTTAGGTCTAGTTGCAGTTTGTGCTGGGTTTTTTTTGTTTACATGAAGATCTTAAGTTGGAATACAAGAGGGTTAGGTTCCAAGAAGAAAAGGAGGATTGTCAGAAGTTTTTAAGTTCTCAAAATCCAGTTGTTGTGATGCTTCAGGAAACAAAGAGAGAAATTTGGGATAGGAGGTTTGTGAGTAGTGTTTGGAAGGGAAGAATCATAGAGTGGGCTGCTCTTCCTGCTTGTGGGGCTTCAGGGGGGATTGTGATTATATGAGATTCAAATAAGTTAAAGTGTACAGAGAAGGTGTTAGGGTCTTTCTTTGTAACTGTGAAGCTGAATTCTGGGGAGGAAGGGTCTTTTTGGTTAACTTCAGTGTATGGCCCGAATAAGCCTTTGTGGAGGAGGGATTTTTGGTTGGAACTTCAAGACCTGTATGGTATGACTTTCCCAATGTGGTGTGTAGGAGGGGACTTTAATGTAATTAGGAGGATCTCTGAGAAAGTGGGTGATTCTAGGTTAACATTCAACATGAGGTGTTTTGACGAGTTTATAAGGGAGAGTGGTTTGTTGGATCCCCCTCTAAGAAATGCGGCTTTTACTTGGTCAAACATGCAAATTGATTCTATTTGCAAGAGGTTGGATAGGTTTTTGTTTTCTTCTGAGTGGGATTCTTTTTTCTCTCAAAGTCTTCAAGAGGCGCTTCCTAGATGGACCTCAGATCATAGCCCAATTTGTTTGGAACCTAATCCTTTAAAATGGGGTCCAACTCCTTTCATGGTTTGAGAATATGTGGTTGCTCCATCTTGAGTTTAAGGAGAATTTTAGTGATTGGTGGCAAGAGTGTACGGTTGAAGGTTGGGAAGGTCACAAGTTCATGAGGAAATTATAGTTTGTTAAATCAAAGTTGAAACACTAGAATAAAGTGGCCTTTGGAGATTTAAGAGAGAGGAAAAATTTCATTCTTTCGGACTTAGGTAGAATTGATCTAATTGAACAAGAAGGGAACTTGAATCTTGATTTGTTATCAGAAAGGACCTTAAGAAGAAAGGGGTTAGAGGATTTGTTATTAAAGGAAGAGGTTCATTGGAGACAAAAATCTAGGGTCAAGTGGATAAAAGAAGGGGATTGCAATTCTAAGTTCTTTCATAGAATGGCCAATGGAAGACGAAGCAGGAAGTTCATTAAGTCTTTGATCTCTGAGAGGGGGGTGACTTTAAGCAACATTGAGATTATCTCAGAGGAGATTGTAAATTTCTTTAGGAAACTCTACTCCAAACCCGAAGGTGCTTCTTGGAGGGTTGAAAGGTTAGATTGAGTCCCTATTTCTGGAGAGAGTGCGGTTTGGCTGGACAAGCCTTTTTCTGATGAGGAGGTATGATTGATAGTTTTCCAATTGAATAAGGAAAAGGCCCCTGGTCCTGATGGTTTTACTATTGCAGTATATCAAGAGTGTTGGGATGTGATCAAAGAGGACCTCATGAGGGTGTTTCTAGAGTTCCACACCAATGGGATAATAAATCAAAGTACAAATGCGACCTTCATTGCTCTGGTGCCTAAGAAAAGCCAAACCTTTTAAATTTCAGATTTTAGACCTATTAATTTGGTTACAAGTTTATATAAGATAATTGCTAAGGTCTTATTAGGGCGTTTACGCAAAGTCCTCCATGAAACAATCTTTGGCTTTCAAGGAACCTTTGTTGAAGGGAGACACATTCTGGATGCTGTGTTGATAGCCAATGAAGTGGTGGATGAGAAAAGAAGAAGGGAGACACATTCTGGATGCTGTGTTGATAGCCAATGAAGTGGTGGATGAGAAAAGAAGGTCCGGGGAGAAAGGGGTGGTCTTCAAAATCGATTTTGAGAAGGCCTATGATCATGTGGATTGGGGCTTTTTAGATCATGTGCTAGAAAGGAAGGGGTTCAGCTCGAAATGGAGATCTTGGATGAGGGGTTGTTTGTCTTCATCAAGTTTTGCAATCCTAGTTAATGGGAATGCAAAGAGTTGGGTTAAGGCCTCTAAAGGTTTGAGACAAGAAGACCCCCTTTCTCTTTTCCTTTTTACTTTAGTAGTAGATGTTCTAAGTAGGTTGATGATCAGAGCAGAGGAAACTGGGCTAACTGAGGGCTTCTTTGTGGGAAGGGACAGGACCAGAGTGTCTTTGCTACAGTTTGCAGATGACATCATCTTTTTCTCTAAAGCCTCTCTGGAACATCTTCAAAACCTCAAGATTATCTTTTTGGTTTTTGGGTAAGTATCAGGATTAAAAATCAACCTAGAAAAAAGCACCATTTCAGGTATTAATACAAGGCAGGAGTTGTTATCTAGTTTGGCCTTGGTTTTTGATTGCAGAGTGTCAGAGTGGCCTTTGCCTTATTTAGGTCTTCCATTGGGAGGGAACCCAAAGACGATAGGCTTTTGGGATCTGGTGGTTGAGAGAATATTGAGGAGGCTGGATGGTTGGAAAAGGCCTTTTTGTCTTTGGGAGGGAGGATTACTTTAATTCAGTCAAGTCTTCTCACATCCCTAGCTACTTCCACTCCCTTTTCAAAATCCCAGTATCAATAGCTCTTCAAAATTCCAGTATCAATAGCCTCAAAGATTGAGAAGCTGCAAAGGGATTTTCTTTAGTCTGGGGTGGGGAAAGGGAAGAAAGATTATCTTATTAGATGGGATGTTATTTGTAGGCCAAAGGAGTTGGGAGATTTGGGTTTCGGGAAGACTTCTTTGAGAAATATTGCTCTCTTAGGGAAATGGCTTTGGAGGTTCCCTAGAGAAAGGAATGGTCTTTGGCATAAGGTTATTGCGAGTATTTATGGGACACATCCTAATAGATGGGACGCCAACATGGTGGTTAGATGGTCACACAGATGTCCTTGGAAGGCTATTGCTCAAGTTTTCCAGGATTTCTCCAATGGGAAGAGAATTCGTTTATGGGAAGATCTTTGGTGGGGTAACCAAACTTTGTGCTCTCAATTTGTTGGTCTTTATAGAGTTATTTATGTGAAAAACCTCACTGTTTCAAATGTCCTTGGCAATTCTTTTCCACTGTCTTGGAATTTTAATTTTCGTCGTAATATTTCTGATACAGAAATTGATCTCCTTCAGAGAATCATGTCCTTCCTTAGTTTAGTGCTTTTCTCTCCTTCTTTGGCAGATTTAAGAGCTTGGTCTTTGTCATCATTAGGCTTGTTTTCAGTGAAATCTTTTTTCTTGGCCTTGTCAAAAGTCTCAAATCCTATCTTGTTTCTTCTGGCCAAGTTTTTGTGGAGTTCGAAAGCTCCCTCAAAGGTTAAGGACCTTGCTTGGTTAGTAGTACATGGGAAGGTAAACACCAATGACAAGTTGCAATTGAGAAGACCCTACAAATCCCTTTGTCCTCAATGGTGCATTCTTTGCAAAGGAAATGGAGAATCGATTGACCGCCTTTTTCTTCATTGTCCTGTTACCATTGGACTCTGGCACAAGCTGTTCAATCTAGCAGGGTTGGCTTGGGTCCCTCCAAGGAGTATTGTGGACATGATGGTTATTGCTTTTAACGGTTTGGGGAATTCATTAAGAGGCAAGACACTTTGGCAAATCGCTTGCCTCATTTTGTTATGGATGGTGTGGCAAGAGAGAAACAATAGGATTTTTGAGGATAAGGGGAGAACAGAAGAGATGTTATGGGACTTGCTTCTTTTCTATTCCTCTCTTTGGGCTTCTTGTACTGCAGCTTTTAGCGGAGTTCCTCTTAGTGTTTTACAACTCAACTGGGCTGCGGTTTGCGTTTCAAAAGTTTGAGGGTGTTGGGGTTTTTCTTTGTATTTAGTTTTCTAAAGTTTGGTGTTTTCTCTTTTGTTCAGTTTTTGTTTTTGTGGGAAGGACCTCTGATCCTTCTCTTGTTTCTTCTCTTTCTCTTGTATCTTCTCTTTCTCTTGTATCTCTTCATTCTCTTGTAGCTTTTCTTCTTTTAATATATTTTTCTTCGTTTATGATAAAAAAAAAAAAAAAATTGAAATGTGTTCAATCTAAAGAAAATATGTTGCTAATATAGATCAATCTTTCTTGTTAGGTATATATTTTCCTTGTGCACCAACATCAAAATTTTGAGAAATAAATTAAATTTTTATGAACTCAAAAAACTGAAACTTCCATGTAAAAAGGATTCAAATTAAAGGAGATAAAATACAAAATAAAAAAAAATGACAATGAATGGAGCCATTATGGGAATAAAAGTTCTATATGTCCTTGACATGGTGGGATCATGTAGATTGTTTCTACATATGCAAATGAAAGCCTATTCAAGTGTTGTTTATTGAAAGCATTTGTTGAAAGCCTATTTAAGGTTTAGGGATAACAATTGGGTCAAAATTTTTTGCTTTATTAAAAGCCTTGTTAAAACAAGCTTATTGAACTACCAACTTTTCCAAAAGTTTAAGCTAGTAGGATATGGGCCCACGATATATGTTAACCTAACACCATTTCTCATTCGTGACTCTGTACTTGCACGTGAAGAAACAAATTAATAGAAGTTCTAGTAGATAAATAAATGAGGGGATTAGCAATAGGAGAGGCATGGAGTTGACACCTCTATCTATTCCAAGCTTTAATAACATGTTAAGCTACCAACATCTTAAAAGCTTAGTAGATAAATAGATGGTATAGGAGTAGTAGAAGAGCCTTGAATTTGCTACTTCTAGTTAACCATAGGTTTAATACCATGTTAGACTATACTTTTAAGAAAGTTGGTAGCTTAACAACACTCTTTGTGTTTTAAAAGTACTTCGGAGGAAGGAGATTCCACCAATCATAACTTGGGTGTCTCAAGCAAGGCCTATCATGGTTTAAAATTGTGGTATCGATCATTGATTCAAGAGGTTTTGAGGCGTATCGGTCTCGGTATTTCGGATTGGTATTGGACGATGCATACAATATATTTAACATTTTTTAAATAATCATAAAAATATGTTTCATCAGTCTTTAATTTTGAAAATTCTTTTACTTATTAACTTCATGTTAAATTTAATTAATCATAATATTTTTATAATTGATTATCACCATTTGATTTAATGTTGATACAAGTAATTATTAATCTTTTAGTATTATGTTATCTAACAAAATTAAATTTATACACTTTTATGTCATTGTATCAAAAAATTATAACTAATTCATGTAAAATGTAGTTAGATTAAATTCTTATAAACTATATCCACATTCCTCTTATTTCTATTTATCTTTCTATATTATTACCCATTATATAAATACCCAAATACCTATTGGGTAAACCATAATAACCCAAAACCTATTAATCATTTCTTGCCCACCCTTTCTTTGCTTTTTTTCTTTCAAACCCATTTCCTATTCTTTTCAATTGAGTGGAATAAAACCACTTTTCTAGCTCTAAAAAATCTACATTCCATTTCTAAATCAAACATCTGCACTTTCTCCTCAAATTCCAAGCTCCTCCCTTTCAAATTGATCCACACCACGCCAACACCTCAATCAACTATACTCATTTTGCTGACAAACCTCAAGGAGATCTAGCCTCTAAACAATGTTTTCACCAAAAAACAATATTAGAGAATGAGAGATGTAGCATTGTCACCTTTGAGTTTGAGTCATCTTCAATTTTTGCCCGAGACAACCTAACCATTTCAAACTTGGATATCGATATTGTAATGGGCTTGTCCAAGGCAGATATGACTTGGTGGAGTCATACCTGTCTTGGCCCTTACTTCAAATCTTGAGGCCTATGAAACTCATAAAGTTGGTCACTCAAATCATTGATGTTATTAGAGTGTCTGGATGTTTCTTTATACTTGGATTCCTTTAGCTAAATGGGATAACTAAAGTGCCTCACAATTAGAGTTCTTTGTGGGGAATGTCATGCCGCTTTGAGTTGTGGTTACATGGTGTCTCTTTCTTAAGAACATGTTCTCTTTTGGTAATCGCTGTAACTTAAAGAATGGCTTAAATTCATATTATTGAATTAGCTTAGAGGGAGAGAGGTGGGGAATGTCATGCTACTTTGAGTTGTAGTTGCATAATACCTCTTACTAGTAGAATGTACTCTTTTGTCTATTTTGTCTAGTTGTTGTAACTTCCTTAAAGGATGAATCAAATTCATATTATTGAACTAGCCCAGGGAGAGAGAGAGATGTCATGCCACTTTGAGTTGCAGTCATACTGTCTCTTTCTTTAGAACATATACCCTTATGGCTAGTTGCTGGAACTTCCTTGAAGGATGGCTCAAATTCATATAATGGAATTAGCTCAGGAGGGGAAAATCTGAGTATTGTCTCAATATTGGAGGTGAGTAAATCTCTGCCCATCTCAAAGCCCTCCATCAGCTCTAATCTTGCAGCTCTCTCTCTCTCTCTCTCTCTCTCTCACTTACACACACACACACACACACAGAGCTCTCAACTTGTTTTAATTAAGGAAAATAGAGTAGTGTCTTGGTGCTGGAGGTGAGTTAGGCTAATCCTTCTCTGCCCATCTCAAAGCCCTTCATGAGCTCTAACCTTTCAGCTCTACACATTGATGATAATGGTGAAAAGGGAAGGCTGAAAGAGGAGAGGGATCTCCTTTTTTGAACCCTCTAAAGCCCTTAATCATGCTTTGAATTCCCCATTAAGTGTGACAGTATAAAAAACTGATGTCAGACTCCTAATTCAAATTTTCCATCCTATATTAAGACCTTTTTCTATTATGCATGATCTATTGACTTCCAATGCTCTTGGCCATGGTTTTTTCAGTACCTGTTTATGTTAGAACCACTTTTTTCCCAACTTATTAATGCTCCTCTACTTTCATGAGACCATTACTCTAGCCCCCAAATGAGCCTTTCAGAAGACAGATGCAAGATTTGTTAATGAAATAAAATTTCTTTTGTGCAATCATTCAGCAGAAATCAGCCTGCTGGTGGTTTGTGTTTCATTTTTCTACTATGGTTCTCTGCCTTTTTAGCTCTAAAATGATAAAAAAAGGAACAGGAATTATCAACAGTGAAGTGCTTGTGTTTTGAGTTATAAGCCTAAATTATATGTGCAATTATTTTAGTTAGTAAATGTTCATGCATCCTAAACATTTTATTTCCAAGGTCTTAACACTTGATGTGGACTGAAATATCTTAGAGTCCAGAACCATGTAGATATGGCAGAGTTATTGACAACTTTCTATATAGGTATCTATTTAGAAAATGACCGACATTAACATGTGATACATCAGCACCACAAAGTTGCAGTTGAACTTTTGGTAGTAACAATGAGACAAGAAAATTACATGGGTAATATTGTCAATGTTGAAAGCTTCCATTTTTAGTAAAAATCGAGATGATTTGGGACCATAGTTAAGCCAACACTGATCAAAGGAGCAGAGCAACCATAGAAAACAAGTGACTTCGTGAATTATTTACTGACATCCTGAATTATGGAGAAACTTTCATTTGCAAATTGCTAGGTGACCTAAAATTTTGGTAACCTCGATTATCATCAACTGAACATATCTAATTTTGAAGTTAAGAAAATTTTGACAAAGTGTCAGCAGGGACATACTTCTTTTGTCAGGTACTTTATATGGTTGTGCATACTAGTATAAACTTTTCCAATCACTAGTGTCATCTGAAATCAGCATGGTAGTAATATGCTATTCCTTTTCTCACAAAGATGTAGACTGGTTTTTGTTAACTCCCTCTGTTTTTTTCTCATGTTCCTTTTTTCTTCTAATATACATTCTTGCTTGTATACAAACCATCAACTAGACCTGAAACAATGTTGGGGTATAACAGGAGAGGAACTTTGTTAGGTTCTGTTTGCTATCTTTGGTCTAGTGACAGCCAAAGCAGTAACCTTCATCTCCCTGCTTGAAGTTTTCACAGGAAAGAAGCGCTCATTAACATTCCCACCAATCTTAGAGCTACTATTTTTTTTTATTAATGTGATCTTTTGTTGATTGTTTTCTCTCCACTTTGCATTTGTTTTCAATATTTTTGTTTACTGTATCGTAAGGCCTATTTGAAGCTGCTTAAAATTTAAATTTGAGCCCTTATGCTATTGTACACATCATTTTGTAGGGTCTGAAGAGAGCAGAAGCAGGTGCACTTGTTGATTACTCTTCATCTGCAGAAGATCAATTGGACTCCAGAACTGCACATGGAGACAACAACTTTGAGGTTTTATTTATTATATCCTTTTGATTAATACTGCTTACTTCCTCTATATTTTATCTGTTAGGCTACCAACTTTCCTCAAAACTTAAAACTATTAGGATATGGGCTCATAATATATACCAGAATGGATCAAGGAATAAACAGTAGGAGAGACTCAGACTTGAGACCTCTAATTAAGCATGACTTTGATGCTATGTTAGCCACTACCTTCTATAAAAGCTTAAGCTTTTAGGATATGGACCCACATGCGTGCTAGAATAACATCATCGATCTAGAAAGTAGGGAATTTAAAATGCATGGATAGTCTTTGACAATTTCTTTTTTCTTTTGAGAAAATGTGGTTCATAAATTTAGGGACCTCAAACTGCACATTTTCTCCATGGGATCATGTTATGCTCTAGTTATCACCTAAAGAGCTACTTTTTGGTGATTTATGCAATTATGACATAATTGAAGAGTTAATACCAACCTTCCTGGGTTTTATTGTCAATTAACACTCCATGTTGTGCTTCACTAATTATCTGATGTTACTTTTTGTTCTAGGACTGCTAGTTTATTTGGAATTGTTTTACTGAGGGTCATTGGTTTTAGGATGCTGATTCCATTGTAAGATATTTTTTGTGCGCCTTTCAGATTTTGGACCTTAATTATCAGATTCAGAAGAATAAAATAACTTTGAAGTCATTGCAGGACCTTGACTATACTTTTAAAAGGTAACTATCCGGTTTTTAGTTTCTGTACCTATGTCACTCTATTCAGTAATTAATTTCTTATTTCATATAGGTTTGAGGCTATAGAGAAGATTGAGGATGCATTGACAGGTCTAAAGGTCATTGATTTTGAAGGAAACTGCATTAGGTTGTCATTGAGCACATTCATTCCAAATTTAGAAGGCTTATTGTGTGAACAAAAAATTGAAGCTGTCAATGAACCATCTGAACTCAACCATGAATTGTTAATAGAGGTTATGGATCAGAGTATGGAGCTCAAGAATGTTGAGGTATGGTTTCCTTAATATCTTAAGTTTTGAACTTACCCCTTGGCCTATTATTTTTTTGTGTATCATTGTCCAATGAAATGCACAATTAAAGACAAACCTTCAATATCAAAGATTTTGTAGCCACTATAATGGTGATTTAAAAGAGTTGTGATAAGCTAACAGTTAGATTGACAAAAGTTTGACAATCACCCACCAGAGGTTGCTTAAGGCTAAACCAATATCACAATGATGTCTAATTTCTTAGTTGTTAATGCTTGAATTTACTTGGTGTTTTTATGGTGGTTGCTTGTGTGTTTCTGCAGTTGGTTTGGCCATTAATAGGTGCTCAAGCCAAACAACCACATTTAACTTATTTAAAATAGATGGGCACTTGGTTTTCAAGGCACCTACTTGCAAATATGTTATTTTAAATGTGAATTTTTTTCCAACCATATGAGGTCTAGAGATGCTTGTGCAAGATTTCCTGTGATTATATTGATGAGCTTTTGCCTCATCTTTATTATGTATGAGATGAGACACTAAAAGATTGAGGCAATTCTATTTCTATTAATTTATTTTTTCTGGAAATTATTTCTACATATTTTTTTATATTCTGTCCTGTGGAGCTCTATTTCATGGTCTGTAATCCAATTTCTTTACATGGATGTCACAATTGTATTTCATAAATACAGAATTTAAAAATTATGTTTAAGATCATAAGTAAAAAATTGGATTTCTTTTAGAAGCAATTTAATTGAGCAATTACCATCAATATGTAATATTTGTTTTTTTGTACAATGTTTTGAGAAAAATGTTCAAGGTCAAATCTTAGTGTTTTTGATAAAAGAGAACATTATTTGATCATAAACCATGTTGAGAAGTATCTCAAATTCCTATTTGGTATATATATTTGGTAAAAATATTGTGTAGAATATTTCATTTGTTATTAATTCCTTGTAAAATTATAGGTTTCCTTGTAGAATATAGAAAAGTGTTAGGAATCTTTATATAAATATTTTATTTTATGAGGGGGAAATTCATGAGATGGAGATGACCATGTAAAGCATATATCGAGCAAGTAGAGATGTGAGGAACAATGGAGACACGTAGTAGAGTCAGACCTTGTGGTTCAAGGTGTAAGTACTAGGAGAGGGGAACATGAGATTGTCTAACGCTTGAAAGTTTAGGGAAGTGGTTGTGGAGGTATCTTAAGGAAAGTTATGCTCTTTGGCATCAGGTTATCTTAAGTATCTATGGGACACATCCAATAGATTGGACGCCAATAATTTAGCCAGATGGTCACGTCGTTCCCCTGGAAATCCATTGCACTTATTCTCTAGGTTATTTCTACATACACTTGCTTTGTGGTGGGTGATGGTACCAGAATTCGATTCTGGGAAGATTTGTGGTGGTGGGGGACCAACCTTTGCATCCATAATTTCCTAGACTTTTTAAGTCACCACATCTAGAAACCTATCCATCTCAGCTATTTTGGGTGATTGCACCTCTTTGTCTTAGGATCTTTATTTTCGTTGGAATCTAACTAATGTGGAAATTGAAGATCTTAGAAGACTAATGACCTTACTCTCTCATGTACACTTCTCCTTTTGTTCAAAATGCGAAAGCTTGAGTACTTTCTTTTTTTGAAGTATTTTCAATAAATTTTTTTTCTTAGCCTTGTCCAATTTTTCAAATTCAGTTCCTTTCCACCCAACAGTTTTTTTTTTTGTGGAAATCAAGAGCCCCTCCTAAGGTTAGGGCCTTTGCTTGGTTAGTGGCACCTAAGAAGGTAAATATTAATGACATGCTACAATTGAGAAGACCATTCAAAGCCTTGAACCCTGATTGGTACACTCTTTGTAGGAGGAGTGGAGAGACGGTTGATTATCTCTTTCTATATCATTCAATTACATTGGGGTTATGGCACAAGATATTCTCATAGACTGCGATGGTGTGGGTTCAACCAGGTAGTATTTGCAATGTGATGCATATCTCTTTCAAGTGTTTTGGGAACTTTACTAGAGACAATACTCTTTGGAAGAGTTCTTGTCTCACTTTGTTGTGGATTGTGTGGAGAGAGAGGAATGATAGGATTTTTGAGGATACTTGGAAGATGACTGAGATGATGTGGGACTTGCTTCATTTCCATGTTTCTTTTTGGGCTTACTGTACTAATGTTTTGAAATCATTTCCTTTGAGTGTAATGCAACTTTATTGGCTTTCAGTATGTACACCCTAGGGGTGGGTTTACTTGGTGAAGTCCTTAGTTGAGCTTTAGGAGTTGTTATACTTGTATAGCCTTTTTTGGTTCCTTTTGTATAGTCCTACTTGTATAGCGAAGTTTTCTTTGGGTCTTTTGATCAGATTTGTATTTCATGGGGTGGATTTATCATCCTTCTCATGTTTTTATTCACTTTTTAATTAATACATCTTTTGTTTCTGATAAAAAAAAAAAAAAAAAAGAAAGTTGTGTTTGCTTTATTGTCCTTTTGTAATTTCTCTATGGTATGATGGATTGTTTTTCTCTTATTGGTAGATGTAGCCATGTAGGTATAATTGGCCGAACCATGTGAAAATGTCATGTATCTTTGTGTTGTGTGTGAATTTCCTTTTATCTTTATGTTGTTTCACTAGCATGTGATATCAAAGTCTTTGCACCTTCCTTTGGTACAAATAAGTAGATACTTCAATGCAGTAACAAATTAATGCTAGTCTTTCAAAAATGTCAATCTTTTAGTGTTCAACTTGATTTTTGTATTAAAAAATGAGAGAGCATATGGCTAAGCTTAACACATTTAGAAGCTTATTCCTTTTGAAATAGTAGGATATGAAGCAATGAAGTCTCTTCCATCATGCCTACCTTGTTAAAAATTAATGTCATCTTAGTGGCAGAGTTTGAGAAGGAAATCAATTCCCTTCTTAGGAAAATGGAGTCAAGAAAAGTTCGCGGGGTTAAGGTGGTAGGGGAAAAGAAGAAATCACTTTCGGCTACTTGTTTAGAGGGGAGATTAAAAAGCTTGAATGCTTGATCAATTACAAATGCTCTCTTCTCTCAACCAGGGGAAGGGGGAGGGGCAATGGAGTCCAAGTTGCTTTGTGTTGACATGGCTTTCTTCAATTCCTGCTAGGTTGTTTTTGGGGTCTTGGAGGTCTGTGGCATGTTCTCTATTCCTTGCTAGGCTTTAGGGATTGTTTGTGTGTGGGTTGTGTTTTAGCACCGGTCTTTCCCGCTTGGGAGAGTCTGTTTGTTCTAGAATGTCGTGGTTTGGTTGGCTTAAGGGTGGGTAGTATTTCCCTTTCTCTCTTGCTAGCCTTTTGGCGTGTGTTGTATACTTCGATGTGTACTTTATTGTGCCTTTTTGCTAGTGCTCTATAATATATTCTCTCATTTACCTATCAAAAAAAGAAAAAAAGGAAAAAAGAAAAAAAACATCCCCTCAAATCTATATTAGGCTCCTCTCATTTCTATCCAAACCCTTTTGATCTACACATTGAATGGACAACTGAGTTGAATGACATTGAGACGAATGCCTTTAAAAACATTAGTACAAGAGGGCAAGAAAGAAGAATAGAAGTGAAGTAGATCCTACAATGTCTTTGATGACCTCCATTTATGTTCAAAGATTGTAGCATTTCTCTTCACCTCACAATCCAAATGAATATGAGACAAACAATATGCTAAAGGTTTTTTCCTCTAATGGAAGCTCTATATGAAATTATTATATTGCATGTACTAGAGGGTGTCACATTAGCTTGACTTTTCAGACTCATGTGTGCTTTCGAAGTTCTACCTCCATCATCATGTGATTCAAAACATAGGTTCTTAGATTGTTTTTGTTGTGTCTTTTCCTAAGGATTCTTTGGATGTCATTTTAACTCTATTCCAAATGCTGTTCAGATTTTTCCAAATGATGTATACCTTGGTGAGATTATTGATGCTGCAAAGTCTTCCAGGTTTGTTTCTTCAATTCATTTTTTAAATGAACTTTCTCAGGTTCATCACATAAGTTTGGTTGTGTTGGAAACATGTTTATTTTATTGGAAGAAAATATCAAAATTGATATCAATATCCTATTTGTCAATGGTGTCATAAGGGTGAAACAGTTATATTAAATATTCATGATGTAATGGCTATTGACTGGATAGACAATATGATCAGCTTTAGGCACTCATCAAAGCCAGGGCTATGAAATCTTTTGCCTGTTTAGAAGTTTTTGTGTCAATGGAAGGTATCTGAAAAAGTTGTTTGTTTTGTTATTATTATTTCATTTCAGTTGTATGTGGTAGTTCTATTATTATATATCCCCAGTCAGCTTCCATTCAGTCTAGAAATTCAGTATGATTATGAGACCACAATGCTATGTGCTATAGAAATGTTGAGAAGTTAATAGACAACATGTTAAAAAACTGTCTACATGAGATTAGGATATTCATACCAGTGTCAATACAAGGAGATGAAATAAAAAATGAATACATTTGTGAGAAGGTAGCAATAGCACTAATTGCAGCAAAGGTGAGTGAAGGTTGTTTGAGATGTTTTAACCACATGCAATGAAGATCCATGAGTGCACTTTTCTGGAGTGTTCTGATTCAAGTTGAAAGCACTAAAAGGGCACAAGGAGGCTAAGAAGGATTTCATAAACAGGATGAAACACAATATCACTGTGAGAGCTTAGCTAAATGATGAAACAGGATTTCATATACAATGCACACAATATGATATGTCATCCTTTTTCTTTTCCTTTTTTCTAGAATGTAAATTGATACATATCTTTGGTTTATATCTCATTTTTTATTTTCTGAAACACAAATATGATACATAATAAGATGCAAATGATGTATGACATTATGCAGGAGACATAATTGACTATTTTTAGTAGTTCTTTAGCAAAGTCAAATTTATTTATTTTTTCTTAAAGGTTATGGTCTTAATTTAAAGTTAGAAATGGTTGAAAATGCAAAGGGGAAGAAGGAATAACCCTGCTTGACAACATTATACATGTGTTGTCAAAGGAAGGCATTGAAGATTGAAGCAAGGGGGCAAGTTGTTGGTTTGATTTGACCTATTTTGTGTGTGTGTGTTTTCAATTACTTTTTCTTCTTTGAGGAGGGAACTATGATGAAATTGGGGAAGTCATATAATTTTGAAAAAGACATAATCACAATTTACCAACAATCCGTAAATTATTGTAATTTCTTCTTTGTTGTAATGGTTAGTAACTTGTATATGCTTGGAACTTTTGGTACAAGTAATAGTTAATAGCAAACTAGTCTGAACTTCGAACTGAACATTATAGTAAAAAATTCAAGAACTTTATTTTGTGCTTTGCCCCTCGAAAAAGAAAAAAGAAAGAAATAGAATATGGCTGATCCATGGGAAAGAAGACCAATCTTTTCCATCTCTTGACCCCACAAAAAAGCTCCCATATGCTAGTTCATCAGGACACTGTGGCCACCCGATACTATTACACTTTGGCTATTTGAGGGGAAGATGCTATCTCCCCAACATTCAAATTGGTGGTAAACTTCGCAGCAGGAGCAGTCTTTTACTTTACTATTGATAAACCGCATTCATGGGGTTGGAATAAAAAACCTTGCTGAGCAGTCGCAAAAGAATGGACGATGTATATGGGGCTCAAAGGAAGTACACAAGTCATCCCATTTGAAGCTAAACAGTTTTCATCCTACCTAAGGAATCAGAAAGTTTGAAGTGGGACGTGGAATAATCCCTTATTGTTTTTGCACATTAAGCTCAATCATCAGGAATCCTCTTTTATTTATTTATTTATTTTAATTTTTTATATATATATAGATAAAACCACTTTCATTAAAAAATAAAAAGCGCCACTAGGACACACCAAAGTACACGGGACATATACAAATAGCACCTAATAGCACAAGAAACAAGAAAGAACCCCAACAATAACACTCACTTAACAAAAACCCAACCACTCAACAAAATCAAGACATAGAATCTGTCTCTATGTATTACTTTACCCAAGTAAAGAAGTCTATGTAAGAACATCTTCAAAAAAAGAGTTGAATGCTCCTCGTTATCTAATGATCGAAGATTCATTTCCTTCCAAACTGTCTAAAAGATACATAATGGAGCTGCTCTCCAAACCCTTATACATTTTTTGCCCACAAATGAACCATGCTAGCCTAAAAGAGCATCATTAACAGTAGCAACTTTTTTTTTTTTGATAGACAAAGAGACGAAATTAAATTAAAACACGCCAAAAGAGGGGGTGCTCCCTATGTACACAGACAGTATACAAAGAAAGCCAAACCCTAGGCAACAAAGGAGAGAAAAAACCTAGAAAGGACAAAGTTAACCAACACCCCAATCACCCAACAAGTTGAGAAAAGAGAGATAGTCCAAGTCCATAAATTGTTGAGACCACTCAAGAAGAGACCGTAGAAAGAGGTTCCTCAAGCTTGTATCTGACATCTCTTCCTCTTTGAACAATCTTTGATTTCGCTCTCCCCAAATACACCCAAACAGACAAATAGGCGCCATTCTCCAAACTACACTCCTTTTCTTCCCTAGGCCCTTAATTTTCCATTCAGGAAGCAGATTCTCACTGAGTCCGGGAACACCCACATCACCCCAAAAGAAGAAAGCAATGAAATCCAAAGCTCCCTTGTCTTACCACAATGAATTAGAATGTGGTCCGCCGATTCCTCATTCTCTTTACATAGATTGCATCTATTAACCATAGACCAACCCCTCCTCATTAACATATCAACTGTAGACATTTTACCTCAAACTGCTTCCCAAGCAAAAAAAGGGGTTCTCAAAGGGGCATATGAACCCTAAACCTCCTTTGCTGGAAATAAGGGACTGTTCTCCACTTTTAAAGACCTATAATAAGATTTAACACTAAATTTTCCTTTCCTCTCTATCTTCCAAACTACAGAATCCTCCCCTTCTTGAACCTTTACTGTAGAAATGTGATTCAGCAAACGATTCACCTCCTCCAATTCCCAATCTTGAAAGGATCTTCTAAAATACACCTCCCAACCCCCTCCACCACCTCATTGTCTCCCCCAAAGATCAGCCACTACAGCAGAATTGTGGGTTGCAATTCTGTACAACAAAGGGAAGAGATCCTTCAGCTTAGAATCTCCTACCCAAAAGTCCCACCAAAATCTAGTGCGTCTCCCATTTCCAATACGAATACTAGTTCTAGGAAAGAACTCCTCCCAACCCTTTCTAATGTCTTTCCAAAGGCCCATCCCATAAGACTCCCTCACCTCTCTAGTGGTCCAACCCCCTTCCTCCTCTCCAAATTTACCTACAATGACTTCCTCCATAAACTCTCCCTTTCTAAAGGAAATCTCCAAAGCCATTTTCCAAGCAAAGCATGATTGAAGTCCTTCAAATGCCTTAACCCCAACCCTCCATGCCTCTTATCTTTGCAAATAACTGCCCAACTTACCAAGTGGATCTTCCTTTTCTCCTCCAACTCTCCCCACAAAAACTCCCTTTGAATTTTCTCCAATCTAAGTCTCACTCTTCTTGGAATCACAAAAAGAGACATAAAATAGATGGGGAGATTTGAGAGAGTGCTCTTGATGAGGGTAAGACGACCTCCCTTAGAAAGATATTGTTTTTTCCACGTAGCCAATTTTCTCTTGAATCTTTCCTCTATCACATCCCAAAATCTACACGAATTATGAGGGGCTCCAAGAGGTAAGCCTAGATAAGTAGTAGGGAGATTCCCTACTTTACACCCAAAAACCGCAACAGCTCTGTCCACATCCTCCACTTCCCCAACTGGAATTATTTCACTTTTCTGCAAGTTTATTTTTAGGCCTGATACCACTTCAAAACATATCACAACCCACTTCCAAAAAACCAACTAGTCCTTATTATCCTCGCGAAAAAGAAGAGTGTCATCGGCAAACAACAGATGGGAAATCGAAGCCCCTACTCCACGTCTCCCCATTACCTTGAAGCCTCTAATGAAACCTTTCTCCTCAGCTCTTGATATTAAACAGCTAAAGGCTTCCATGATCAACACAAACAAATAAGGTGAGAGTGAGTCTTCCTGCCTTAGGCCTCTAAACGTTGAGAAGAACTCTGTGGGAGTGCCATTCACTAAAACTGCCATTCTCACAGTTGATATGCAGAAAAAAAATCCAATTTCGCCACTTGGGTCCAAAACCCATTTTCTCCAAGACTAAAAGATCAAGCAACTTGCACCTAATGGACACCAAAAAGATCAAACAGTAATTGCCAAAGGATCTTAATCAGTAAACAATGGAGGCGGATATGATCTATGGATTCTTCCTCTTCTTTGCAAAGAAAATATCTATTGACCAAAGACCAACCTTTTTTTTGAAGCTGATCTAAAGTCAAAACTTTGCCCTAAGAAGCCTCTCACACAAAAAAGTTAACTTTAGAAGAGACCCATGAATTCCAAACTATCTGCTTTGGAAATGAAACTAGATCCCTTGGTTCCAACGCAACATATAAATACTTAACAAAGAATTTATTATTGTACAAATTCATCCACACCATCGTGTCTTCCCCCACACTATCAACTGTCTTTCCTTGCAACCTCAAAAATAAATCCTCAACTTTGTCAACTTTCCAATCATTCAAAGCTCTTGTAAAACAAGGGTTCCAATGACCTCTTTCCCTGTTTGAACCCAAAGATCCGCCACCCATGCCATTTTTAAAGAAGGGAATGAAACACATGACGGTTCATCCCCACACCATTTATCCATCCAAAACTTCACCCTCCTCCCATTACCCACCGTAAAAGAGAGACGACCCAAGAAAGTGTTTCGTTCCTTCCTAATGGATTTCCAAAGCTTGACTCCATACCCATCTCTAACTTCACAGGACCACCACCCACACTCTTCCTCCTTGTATTTGCCACTAATTACTTTAGTTCAAAAGGCATCTCTTTCATTTGCAAACCTCCAATTACATTTGCACAAAAGCGCCTTATTTAACAAAGAAAGGGCGCCTACTTCCTAACCCGTCCTTGCTCTTCTCCAAACACACTATGGACCACTTCACATGATGGAACTTTTTCTCCAACCCTCCACCTCCCTAAAGGAACTCTCTTTGAATTTTCTTCAACCTCAATTTGACTATCCTTGAAATATGGAATAAAGACAAAAAATAAATGGGAAGACTTGATAAAGTGCTCTTGATTAGAGTAAGCCTCCCCCCTTTAGAGATGAATTGCCTTTTCCATAAAGTAAGTCTTTTACGAAACCTCTCTTCCACCTGATTCCAAATTGCAATTGATCTAAATCGAGCGCCCAAAGGCAACCTTAGATAGGTAGAAGGAAGTCTACCTTCTTTCCACCTTAGCGCTAAAACCAACTCCTCAACTTGTTCCACTATACCATTAGGAATCATCTCACTTTTCTCAAGTTCACTTTCAGCCCCAAACAAGCTTCAAACCACATGAACAATCAGTATAAATGAACCATTTGATCTTGGGAAGCCTCCTAAAAAGCAAGAGCATCATCTGCAAACAACAAGTGAGACACCTCTTCCCCTTCACCACCTCTCCCCGTCACCATTACCGTTGAAATATAGCAGCCTTCCATAGCTCTTTTGAGAAGACAACTTTGAGCCTCCATAGCCACAACAAATAAATGAGACAAAGGGTCCCCTTACCACAAACCTCTAGAGCTCTAAAAGAAACCCATAGGAATACCATTAATCATCAGGAATCTATTGTATTGAAGTGTCATATTTTGCTAAATCAATTTTTTCATGATAAGTTTTACATGTTTTCCTATGTTGAAATTGATGGATTCCTATATTTACATTTTTTAATATTATTATCTTTTCACAGAATTAGCTACACTACCAAAGTCATTATAGGCCAATTAGCTATTGTTTTCATTCAGATCTAGAACCCTTTTTTTGAAATGCTTTCTGCTCCCTTTTTTTTGTATAGGATTACATATGAATATATACAGAATAATTGTATGAAAATAGCCTAGGAAATAATGCCTACGATCATGCTATCAAAGATAAATAAAATAAGTGAAGAATGCTAAGAAAGGAAAAAATCCTAGGAGATTCTATGTACAATTATACAATTATTACAGCTCATATGGGCTGGAAAAATAGTCAACACAATCTGCCAGAATTTCCAACTGGCAGATTTTCCAACTGGTAGATTTTCCAACAGCTATATATTGCATCCCATGTAATTCTCTGTGTGTGTGTGTTGGGAGGGTTGCAGTGGCTCATATTTGTATACATACTTTTTTTTCCTTTACTTTTCATCATATATAATATGATACAAAATACAGGAATATAGCAAGAATGATACACAATATGAGTTGACAATTATGGTTGACATTGAGTTTTTCTTGAATTGAGTGCACTTGTATCTATATGCATTATTTATCATTGCTTTAGTTTCAACTGACTATTATTTTTTGTGCTCCCAGGAAATTATTTTCACATATGTCAATATTGGAGACTAGGTCTTCTTTAGAGTGGTTTGTTAGAAAAGTTCAAGATAAAATTATTTTATGTGCTCTAAGGCAATCTATAGTAAAGGGAGCAAACAAATCAAGGTGAGGTTGTAATCTTTTACTAGGTACGCCTGATACCATTTTGATGCTTTAAATTTGTTATAAATGTACTCTATGTATGAACTTATTTATCGGTTGCACTTGTTTTCTTGCTTAATCTTAACATTATCGAATATGAGTTTACAAAATCAGTCAGTTTATTCTGAGGGTATTTCAAGGGTTGACCTCTTTGATGTAAATTAAACTATTAATGCACTGGTAAAGCTCAAGGTATGACTAAAAGAATGTTTTTCCGGTGAAAAGAATATTTTCCTGAACTGTTTTCTTTTACCTTTTTGATAAGTAAGCAAAGGGAAGATATGTAATAATAAAAAGAGCAATATGCCAAGGTACATGGGTTGTATACAAAGGATAACACAAGGAATAGCCAGGAATAAGGAAAAATAAAAAAACTTGCTCCCTCCCTCATCTAGATCCCATTGAATCTACAAATTCAATAAAAGGCATTGATCCTTTTACGATGTGCATCCTAACCCATGTTGACAAGGTTTTTAGCAAAAGAATTCTTAATGATTGAGCTGATTGCTCCACAGTTCCAAAGGTTCTTTGGTTTGTTTCCTTTCACAAAGTCTAAAAAATACACAATGGGCGCCTCTTTAGACCTTGCTCTTTCTTCCTACAAAGGAACCTTGCCAATTTAAGAGGATCTTCCTAACTGAAAAAGGAAGGACCCAAATGACTCCGAAGAAAGAAAATAGTAAGTTCCATGACTCCCTAACTTTAGGGTAAATTGAAAGATGTGATCAATAGATCCCACCTTGCTTTTACAAAGGTAACCGAAGACCATCCTTCTTTAAAGTTGATTTAAAGTCGATCCCTTCCTCCAACAAGCTTCCCCAGCAAAAAAACTCACTTTGAGTGCCTGGATTCTAATATGAGCAAAAGGCATCATTCCTTGAACCCATTCACGCCACCCTATCCTTCTCTCCTCTCTTCACAAACTTCCTTTAAAACTTAGAAAAAAGACTCCAAAATTTCAAACTCCCAATCATTCTGGTTTCTAGGAAAACATGAATTCCTGTGTTCCCAACCAACATCTTTATTTGACAGGCATATTTCAGCCAATTCTATGATATGTAATGATATTGGTTAGTGTTGTTGCCCAATTTTACGGTATTGGTTAATTCTTGTTGTACAGGTATGGTCTTTGGGTTTTTATGTGAAGAAATGCAGCATTAATATTCTATCGTACTCCTGTTTTCATTCTGGACACAAGGTTTAGGCTTGTTCAATGTAGTTTGATTTGTTTGTACATGATTTAAATCTTTGTAGTCATTGTCATTCCTTGTAGTATAGTCTGAATCTGCAGAGAATGATGGATAAGTTGGCTGATCTTTCATGTAAAACTGCCACTTTATCCCTTGGTGCGTACAAGTTGTTACATATACATAGATATGACAGGTAATGGAACAGGTGTTTCCTATAAAATTGCTGTTTCAATTAATGATCCATATATGGAAGATTATGGGGGTGTCACGTATGCTGGTAATGCAACTGTGATAGGAAATGTTAATCTCTAAAGGAGCATGAAGTCAGCCCACAAGTTGAATGAAACTTGAGAGATGAATTCATAAAATTAAATATGACTGGTTAATAGACTTTAAGGGTGTGTTTTGTGTGTGAGAATGGGAATGGAAATAAGATGAGAATAGAGGTGAATCACAATACTATGTAGAAGAGAGGAATCAAAATCCTAGTGAGAGTAGGATTTGGTTTCTATACTAATGAATTTTTTATTCCTATTTTCATTCTAAAAGATAATCCAAACGCATTAATGAATGAGAATGAAATTGATTTCCCATTCCCATTATCTATTCTTGCATTCCAAACATGACCTAAAAGAATTCAAATCGCGCTACAACTTTAACAACAAATTGTGAGAATATCTTGCACTCTTTTCAACTAGGGAGGTGCGATCTTTCACTGAAAAACAACCCACCACCACCATATTCCCCCACCACCCGAGCATTTGTCTATGGAGAATAGAGCTCTGGATAATTTTTACAAATTGACGAAGTTTAATATTTAGGGCAGAACAGTAAACAATTGTTAACGCTTTTTCAAATTATGCTTACAATAATGAAAATTAAGAAGGATCTAACCACAAGTAGCACAAGTATCACAAGCACTGACATTTATAGTGGTTGAGCCTTTAGCTGATATGCACTCCCATTACTTCACCAATATTTTTATCCATTGTGTCCATAAGTTTTCTTGGTTCTGCTAGAATAAATATTACATTTCTAGAAGGTATCAGCTAGCCTGTGTAGATTGGCTAACTGGTTTCATACCTGCTCTCAAGGATAATTTTTGAGTTTTTAGAGGGGTACCGGCCAACTTGTTTATACCAGCCACCAGTCTCACTGAGCTCTGAAATGCAACTTAAAATTGGTGCAAATTTTGGGTTAAAAACCAACCTAAATGTGCCTAACTTCTAAAGCATGCAAAATGCTCACACACCATGCATAAGTATGTCTTTGAGTCCTGAATTGGACCTTCAAAACTTGAGTATGAGCACAATCATCTTCTTGTGGACAAAAAATCTTGTTGGTGGTCTTAAGTGTCATCCTATACTACAGTTACACCAAAGTTACACCAAGGTCATGAAATTACCAACTTTATAGGCAGACTTGATTGCCTTTATAATCTCCCTCTTTGCTACATTCATGAGAAATTTTCAGTAGGAAAATATGTGGAAAAAAAAAAAAAGAAAAATTTAACTCAGGTAGAAATCCTGAGTACAATATGCACAATGAAGTACAAACATAGGCAGAATTTGCTCAACTTTCCCTTAATATTTAGCTGATATTAGTTTTGATAATAAACATGGGGTTGTAATTGAAGCTCAAGCTCCTCCTGAAGAATATACATGAATAACGATATGAATGGTAGATAATTTTCATAGCCAAAGATAAAGAAAATAAGCATGTGAATATTTTATAGAAAATCTAATAGAGATTCCCTTAAAATATTTAATTATACCCTAAAAACAACATCATGTGACAATGAAGTTTTCAATAAAATTTCTGATGTGTCATTGCTTTGTTAGATAGGAAGATGAACTAAAGAAATTACCATTGAGAAGATTGTGACAAACTGATATTGGTATCATATTTATGTTCTCAAAATATGTTCCACCGTGAATATATAATGCACCCTGGATGCAGGCATAGCATCTTTCTGTTATCACTTTTCAATAAGATAATAACCTTATATCTATGATTGTTCATGTTTCTACACAAAATAACATAGTTTTCACTTCAGGCATTCCCTTGAGTACTTGGATAGAGATGAGATTATAGTAGCTCATATGGTAGGGGGAGTTGATGCATTTATAAAGGTGTGTCAAGGATGGCCTGTATCAAATAATGCACTGAAGCTTAAATCTCTCAAGAGCTCAGATCAGCAGTCAAAAGGAATTTCTTTGAGCTTTCTTTGCAAGGTTGAGGTGAGTTTTCTCTAACTTTTTTTTTTTCTTTTCTTTTCTTGATAGTTACTGATTTTTTGGTCTTGCTTCCCAAAGATTTTAATTATGTTACTTGATGATTTCTATTTTTATGGGTTGATTATGTCTTCCATGTTGGAGTACTCTAAAACCACTTCATTTAACTAGTGCACCATGTAAGCTATTTTTGTGGTTTTGTGAAGGAATTAGTCAATTTGGTTGCTTGAGTGGGTAAATCAATTTCTTGATAAAAAATGCATTTCAACAATGTTTTCAGAACCGAAGTGATCATTGAACCGGAAAAGTTACCGGTTCACTAGTCAGATTGGTGGTCGAACCGCGATCGAATCGGTGATGTCATAAATATATAATTTATAAATTATTAAAATTTAAAATAATTATAAAAATAAAAATAATAATTTATATATTATTTAAAAATTAAAATTTTATTTGAAAATCATAAAATTAGTTTCAATTTAGAAATTTAAATTAAAATCATAATTTTAATTTAAAATTTAAAAATTTAATATTTATTTTTAAATACAAAATTTATTTTAAAATCAGAAATTTATTTAAAATTGTAATGTTTTTGTTAATTTAAATTAAAAATCATAAGTTTTAAACATCCTGAAGTAAAAATAATAATGATATGAGGTAAAAAATAATTAAAAAAAAAAATCTAGAAGAAGGGAGGAGAGGGACGAGCAAATAGGGGAAGAGAGTTCCGGTAAGTCACGCAAGGGGTGGGGTTTCCAGTGCGGGGAATGGGTGGGTGGCTTTGCAGGGGGGTGGGGTCCTGCAAAAAGGGGAAGAGGGTTCCAACAAGATCACGCGGGGGGGAGGGGGAGGGGGAGGGTGGGTTTTCTAATAGAGTTGCGGGGGGGGGGGGGGGGGGGGGGGGGGGGGGTGTTGGTTTCCAGTGTGGGGGGTGGGATGGTGGCTTTGTAGGAAGGGTGGGATCTTGCTGGCGGGAGACGACGAGGGAGGGGGGGAGGGGCTTCCAGTGCGCAAGGGTAGGTGGGGTGGGGTTCTGTTGGTGGGAGACGGCAAGAGGGGAGGGCTTTTCCAATGGCAGGGGATGGTGAGAGGAGGCTTTTCTAGCGCGGGGTGGAGGTCCTGCTAGCGGGAGACGGCGACAGTGGAGAAAAAAAAAAAAAAAAAAATGAACTAGACGGTTTGGAGGGATTCGTCTGGTTCACCGGCCGGACCACTGGTTTAACCGGTTTAATTCTAGTCCGACCACTCTCCGGCCTAAATGACCGGACCGGACTGGAACCGTGATTGGCTGACAATCCGATCGGCCGGTCCGGTTTGGTTTTTAAAACCATGCATTTCAGTAATTCTAAATAAAATACCAAAACACATTTTAGTAATCTTTTAATAAAGTATTAATATGAGTAAGTCATTTTTAGAGAACCTAAATGTGCCTTGATGATTCCAAAATAGCAATTGGGTTCTTTATGTTCCCAAGACAACATTCAAATTGTTCAAGTTTTGTACCAACATTCAAATTGGGTTCTTTCTTAATTCTCATTCAATAAGTCCATTTTTGAACTTGTGATTCTTATAGTATCTAAGTTTAAAGATTTATTCTTCATTTACTTGTACATCTTTTGAGAAAATCAATGTCCAACAAACTGTTGGTTAGGATGATTGAATATTTTGGATGCTTCAGTTCTATGATGCAAGATAGAAAAGTTTTGAGGAAGAAAGGTAGAACAAAGTTCCTGACTAGAGGGCCCAATATTTAGATGTCATGAATTTCAGAATTTAAAATCTCCGACATGGAACCCATTTAGTGGTGGTCATGATGGTTTACCCAAATGAAGTATGCGGCTATGCTTAAGAATCCACATTTTTTCTTTTTAAATTCATAAGAGCCGTACTTAAATATCATGAAAATGGGCATGTAGTCATATAGAGTTCATTGAGTAAAGATTTAAGGCAAAAAGAGAAGTCAAGGGTTGGTTTTGTGGTGGTGGTTTGTTGTTGTTGTTTGGGGGGGTAGGGGTGTTGGTTGTTTGGTTTGTTTGGTCCGTGAGTGTAGGATTTGTGTCTGGTTATGTGGGAAACTTTCAGGGAGGCTTTTGTAGCTCATCTTAATTGTTTGATAATCTCTGTCTGCTAACCCATAAGCCAAGCTTCATGTATATTGTCTGACCTGAATGCTAGGTAGAGGGTGTAAGCCCAGTAACTACCTATTTACTTAAAAGATGTCATGATTTTATGTTGGCCTTACTGAGGGTTGATGGTGCATTGGGTTTTGGGCTGGTTTTCATTTATTGGTTTCATGTTATATTGAGTTATGATTTGGGCATGGCATCCCTAGTTCTATATTGTAATTTCAATTGCCATGAAGCTAAGTAGATTTTGGCTTCTTATGTAGGTGAAAAGAGCTTGATGGGAATTAAGCATACAAGTAACTAAGGAACCAAAAAAAAAAAGGTTCCCCTCCATTGTTGTAGAAATTGGGTATGCTTCTAATTGGGTAATAATATTTAAGTGAACATATACTTGACCATTAGTGATTGGTCTCAATTCTTGGATCTTGAGCCTACAGATCGGGGATGGGTCTCTCAGTGATGGGCTAAACCAGAGTCTAGTGGTAAGAAAGTATAGCTGTGTTGAACAAAGCCACAAATCTAAAATAAGATGACTTTTGAGGGAAGTGAAAGTGTGAATGCAATTAATACAATTCTTGAGAAACTAAGATTGTGGAGATATAAAGCCATGGATACCATGGAATGCTCATGCCAAAAGTGATAGATTATCAAAATGACAGTGCTTACATTTCTAGAAACCAGACCTTTGATTTAAAGGTCATCAATTCCATGTTACTTCCTGGAATGAGTCTTAAAATTAAGAAGACTGCAATTCACACGGTTGGTCATTATATCTGCTATCTGAACAACAGATTTTCTTTTTAATTTACTAGGAAATGGCAAACTCCTTGGATGTGTCCATACGAAAAAATATTTCAAGCTTTGTGGATGCCATAGAAGAAATACTTGTGCAGCAAATGCAGTCCAAGCTCCATGTTGTCGATGTTCCTGGAAAGTGACTCTTTCTCTGCTTCTGAATGGTAAGGGCAATTTATTGCTGAATCTGATGTATGTGTATATTTAGAATTTGATGTGTAATGTATGTTTAGAGGGGCCAAAGTGTCAGTAAAATTGCCACAGAAGTTGACCCTTTCCTAGGTTAAACAGAACAACAGTCGATCTTTTGTTCCATTGTTGGTAAAGTCACGAAGGATGAATCTCTCCCTCAAGATTAAGTCGGTGGAAATGAAGCAAAATCAAACTAGTTATACATAGTTATCTACATCTCTTAGTAGGAACTTATGACTTTTTTATAGTACTTATATCATTAAAAGGTGTTACTTTGGTATTATCTTTTACTTGAAAATGCACAAAATTTTAATTATTTTGAGTTGAATGTATTAAGTTTGGATTTTATAAGTTCGGGTTTTTCTTCTCTGAATTTTTCTTTACAAAAATGTGCACCAGAAAACATTTTTGGTTAATGAGAAATGTTGTTCCCAGATCCATTCACTGAAATGAACTTGTATCAGTGGCTTAGAAAGAATATGAAAGAAAACCTCTGATGTAGAATTCAGACACCTGTAATTATGGTCTCATCATAAGTTTGTTTGAATCTATGAATTCAAGTTGGAATGATTCACAGCCTAAATGGATGATTTAATTGAGAGAACTTCAGAATATTGACGCCTTTTAAACATTATAATTTTAATGTTTTGAGTCAAAAGATTGAATGGTTTTGAAAGGATTATGATTTTTTTCTTTTCTTATTTATTTATTTATTTATTTATTGAAGTCTAGAGCACTTTTGAGTGTATAGCATTTTTTTAGTATGAGAGTTTTTAGAGTGTTTAATAGTAATTTAAAAAAAAAATGTTTTTAATCTTTTTAATATTTGAAAGATAATTTTTTTTAAGTGTTAAAAACGTTAAATACACTTCTTAGAATTGTTGTAAAATGAACTCTTATTACAATCACTTAGTTTTGGTTTGGATATATATTTTTTTTTATGTTTTTTTTTAAATAAAAAATTGTAAAAACTTTCATATAAGATATTAATGTTTGAAGAAATAATAATTTAAAAATTGAGGCATAAAAAATATTTTACTTCAAAACCTTTTAGGCTATGCTTGGTATGAGATAAGATAAAAGATGAGATATTATACCCTATCTTATGTTTAGTTGGTGATGACATATTATAAGTTATCCTTATCACTTATCCTATTATATATTCAATAAAACATGAGATATGAGAAGTAGTGAGATATATTTTTTATTTTTTATTTTTTTTGCCTCTTTCTTATGACATATGTTAATCTTGTGGTAAGGTATGAAATATATATAACCTATTTATCAAAAATTTATTTATTTTTATCAATTTTTTATTTTTTAGTATGCTCATTTTATAAAATGATTTTTTTATATTATAAATTAAATTTAAATTAAATTTATGATTAAGAAAAAACTAAAAAAATATGTATAAAATAATATTAATATATGATATATAAATTATTTTTATATATTAAATAACATAATATAAATTTTTTTATTTGCAAAGTTCAAATATTTTAATCATGAATATTGTTTAACATAACAAAATTTTTATTTTTTTAAATAAAAAATATTTGAATATGATATAAATTTTATTTTAAATACTGAAAATAATATACATTTCATATTATTTTATAAATATAATATAATATAACATATTTTATTAGATATGTTATTTTAAAATATCATGTCCATGTATATCCAAAAATATTATATTCTATTAAAAATAATATCATATCCAATGGAATATGATGCATATTCTATTTTGTCAATCAATCCTATCATATCCCATGAATCAAACGTAGCCTATGGGTTGGGTTTGTTTTGGTGAATAGTTTGTATTATACATCATAATTTTTATAAATAAAATAAATCCAAACAAGAAGTCGTCTACTAAAAAAAGCTTGGAGTAAGGCAAATGGCGTTGGTCCAATTCCAAATATTCATTCTTAAAATTTAACATAGTAACTTTTTTTTAATGTCTCAATTTTTAATTTTCATTACCTTTTAACAGTAAACCTATAAATTTTTTCATACTTTATGGAAAAATTAGTACCATTTTTCAAAAAACAGGAAACCTCTTCAAACAAACACTAACATTATTTTTTTTTCCTTAAATCTAAATAGACCTTCATTTAATTTTAAGTCTGAATTAATATTAAATTATTTGTTTTTTTTTTAAATTTATGTTTAAGAAAATTACTTAAACCAACCGTTTTTTTTCATTAATTTTTTTTTTCTCTTAAACGTTAAATTCACAGCTCAAAGCTGGGTTGGTCCAAAAGCTCAGCCCAAAGCAAAGGCAAGCTGGGCCTGAGCTTGCGACCCTGACCCCATTTACTACCTAAGAGTGAGTTGTAACTTGTAACTTGTAAAGAGTAAAAACATTCTACTTGCCTGAATATGGAGACCTGATGGAAAGTTGGTTAGAGCAGGAGAGAGGGCAGTTTGTTTGTTTCTAGAGAAAAAGAAAAGCTATCAAAAGCTCCCATAGAGAATTCTGCTCATATTTTCTCCAAAAAACACACTGGCAATGCTGCATAGCATGGTTGCCTATCAGTCAACTCCCAAGAACTACATGGAGAGGATTGACCCTAAAGAAAACAATCTCTAAACCACCCTAGCTACCTACTCAGAAAATGATGTAAATGCAACCCATATTTCTTTAGAGAAAGAGAAGTAGAGAGGAGTATCATTATTTGAGAAAGGGGAAGAATGTTCAATAGGTACATGAAAAATTGAAGTAGAGGCTTATTACTAGAATTCAGAATGAACAGCACAGTATACAACCAAAACTAATTCAAACTACATACTAAAAATCGCAGTAACATTGTTTTGCTGACCTTTACAATTTCTTCCCAATCATCCATCCACAATGAATTGATCATCTTGATTATCTCCCTCAACCCTCGCATCTCCATGCACAATCCCATTCACATGGTGCAAATTCTGCATCATTTGTGAAAGATAATGGTTGCTAGCTCCGGTATGATCAGAGAGTCCAGTTGGATGACCGCTCCACTGGGAAATGATTCCAAGCAACTGGCTACTGAGGTTTTGTTGCTCGTGAAGGATTCGGCTCTGAATCTGTCCCATTTCTGCTCGGTGCTGACTCAACATCTCATCAATCCTCTTCTTCCATTCTGTCCTCCGCCGGTTCATTCTCTCCTCCCACTCCCTCTCCTCAATCAACTCTTCCTCTCTTCTTCTTCTTTCTCTATCTTCACTTTCCTTCTCCATTAATTCCCATTCTCGAATCCACTGCCTCCTCAGCTCCTCCCTTGCCTTATCTCGCTCTTCCCTCTCTTTCTCCCTCTCTTCCAATTTCCTTTCCACCTCCTTCTCAAGCTCCATACCAAGGGTTTCCCTCCTCTGCTTCTCCCGCTCTCTCTCGGCCTCACGATGCTCGAACCGAGCCTCCATTTCCCTCAATTGCCCTAACTGGTTTGAAAGAAACCCCCAGGCCTTCTTCTCCAGCCCTTTCAATGCCTTCCTCTTCTTTCTTGAACTAGATGCACTCGGGTCCACTTCTTCATACACAAAACCATCATCGCCATCCTCCCTCACCCGATTATTCCCATTATTATAATTCTCCTCTCCATCTTCCCCATCATACTCAAATCCCATACCCAAAACTCCATTCTCAACCCCAAAATCCCCATCCGCCGAATGACCCAGAGGCCCAAACTCCACGATCTCCATTCCTCGATTGCCCCCAATAAAACCCCCACCGTTTTCATCATTACCCACCATCGCCAGCGGCTCAATGCCATTAAAAGCAAGTGGCACATCCCCAAACACCTCCTTGTATCTCAAAAAATTGGACCAGTGGGTGATGCCCTCGACCCAATTGAAGTCCTCCGGGCCAGAAGCAGCATCACCCAATTCCGGTTTCTTGATCTTCTGCTTGACAAGCAAGTACTGGTGCCTCATGTTCTGGACCTTGGTGGACACATCCTTCCAAGTCCATTGCCATGGATAGGCGATGGGGTCGCGCACATGGTGCACAGAATTCACATACAATGCTATGGGTCTGTACTTTTTTTCTCGGGTTTTCATTTTGGCTAAGGCCCCATTTGAGACCATTTCGCCGTATCTTTCAATTAGGGTTCTTTCTTCTGCTTCAGTCCATTTCTTTCGTCTTGGGGGAGGCATCATTCATTCACACACACAATCTAAAAACTGAATCAGAACAGAAAGTGCTGTTAACTACTACTGACCTTGATTTTGTTGATACAGCTGTGGTAGAGTTGCTGCTAGGACTTCAGTTTCTGGATAGTCATTTTCTCGGGAAAATTCCTCTAAGAAAATTTGCTGCTTTTTATTTTTCTCTCGGAATCAGCATCTGAACAGCCCTTTTATGTCAAATTACTAAAATGCCCTTCACTGTCGGATTATAATTTTTTAACCTTTATTTTATTTTATTTTTTATTATTATTTGTAGTAAAAAATAACTTACAGGAAAGAAAAAAAACTAATAAAAGAAAAATCCACTTTTAAATATGAGAACATAATCAGCCACCAAACTTATGATTCAACTTTTTTTCCTTTGAATGTTGAAAAAAATTAAGAAAGTGAGTCATAAAAGATCAGGACTTTCTCCTTTAATTCATCCTTTTTTTCTTTTCTTTTCATTACTCTTTTGCATAGGTGGGGTTGAAAAAAAAATGGATATGGGAAAAATAAACAAGAAAAAAAATTTTAAAATGAAGAAAAATAAGTAAAAAGAAAAATAATAAAAAATTAAATGATTTTTCTTATTTTATTATAATAAATTAAATTATTTAAAAAATATTTTTCTCAAGTTTTTTTTTTCAAAAATTTGATATTTTTGTAAAAAATCCAACAAAAAAATATTATATTGAATGAACATAATATTTTGATATAACATATCCAATTAGATATGTTACTGTCATGCTATGTTTATATTTAATTTATAAAATAAAGAAAAGTTGATATATATATATATATATACTAGTATTATTTTGAAATATATTTTATAAATCTTATTTTAGTTCTTATTTTTTTAACCACAAATTTAATTTTTTTAATAATTTTTTTATTTTATAAAATAAGTAATATATAATTTATTTAAAAAAATTATTTTATAATTTTTTATTTCTTTTTTTAACCATAAATTTAATTTTTAATAAAAATATTTTATTTTACAAAATAAGTAATATAAAAAAAATTTAAAAATGATTAAAAAATAAATTTATGATATATGAGATATATATATATATATATATATATATATATATATATATATATATATATATCCTATATCTAAACTTAAAATTACCATATCTCATCTAGAAAGGATATAAAAAAGAATATGAACTTATTGTCATGGGAAATGCTTTGTTTAGAAAAATGGTTTGCATCCAATTCAATGGAAAGATATTAGAATATATTACTTAATAGAATCTTTATTTCAAATGCCAAAACTAGCAATATGAGTTTTATTGGAGAAAGGTAGAAAATTAGTCGGCTAGCTATGTTGGAAAGAAGGAATTGCTTCATGAAAAATAAGTCAAATCTCGTGGCTTCATGAAAAATGGTCATATATACTTGAGGATTAACTTATTGTTAATGGAGTTCGGTGACAACATGTATCCTCAATAGAAGTATCATGATATTTCATGGGATTGAGACAGTGTGTCCCATTAGGTGATGTAAAGGACATGTCATCTGAAATTTATGGTCCCAGTAATTTTTTTAGTGAAATTTGACATACGTTCCTTGGAATTGGTATATGTTAGTTGATCATATAAGAAGTGAGATTTATAACTCAAGGATTTAAGAGGTAATCTTGATAGGTGATAACGTTATCTTCTTATATTACAAATATCAATTCATGAGGGGTTTGCATGTAGTGGATAGTAGGTCATGAACCCGACCTTTGTCTTGTTATATTTAAATAAAGTACTGGAGTGCAACTGATTCTCTATAGTGAGATGTTGAATCGACTTTAGAATTGGATTTTGAGAGAGACAATGCTCCTATGTGTCCCAATGGTCCCCGCTCTGAGCTCATATACCATGATGTCATCAAGGTATATGAGGGTTGGATTGGCTTTGGGTTCATTCTTATGCATAAGAGTATTTTGGTAATTATGTAAGGTTGTAAAAGGGATAATGAACAAGGTATCTGGATTTGACTGATTGATTAATTAGATGATCTTATGTATTTAATTGACCTAAGCTGTAATGGGCTCAAGTCATTTACACCCAATGGGCAACCTTAAAAATTTCCCTTTAGAGGTTAGGGTTTCGTAATGGCTTTTAGACAATCGTTTTCCACCTTCAAAGAGAAAGAGAGAGAGCCAAGGTTTCCACCATTCCAAAGCCCACACTTTAGAGTGCCAAGATCATGATTTGAGTCTTCAAACGGAAGATCTTAGTTGAACAAGACCACCAGGCTATTTAGACATGTTCTTCACCATGAGGAATTGATATAGGAACATCCAAATCCAAGTATGGCTACTATATCTCTAGATTTATAGTTAATAATGGTTTTTATTGTCATTTTATTTTACTGCGATACATTTAGAGATGACTAGGGATAAACACATGCACATTACGAGATCTAGAGATAGGGAATGGAGAAATCGGGGTTCCCAATAGTTACCAACATCCATCAATAGTGGCTCAATCCATAAGGTGTTGAGAACCCTGGATTACTCCGTTCCCATGCCTTGGATCTCATAGGGTGGATGCATTTATCCATAGGGCTCTTTAGATTTAACACAATAGAAAAAAATAGCTTTAAAAATCATTATAGAATAAAGATTTAGAGATTTGAAACTCACACATGTGATCTGAATTTTTCTAGAACAAAATCCATTCGTTAAAGAACATGTCTGGGAAAATTGGAGAGTCTCTCTCCTCATGCTATTGCCCATGTGTGCATCCTGTGTGATTCCCATGTACATGGCATGTGTGCGTTCTATGCGGTTTTCATGCATGCGACTTATGCGCATCTTGTACGTTATATCCTTGCATCCAAGAAGGTCTCGTACACCTAAGATTTTCCTCCCAATGACTCGAAACATGATCTTGACACTCTAAAGTGTGGGATTTGGAAGAGAGGAGATTATGGTTTTCTCTTTCTTTGGAGGTGAAAGACAACTCCCTCCAAAAGTTATTAGGAAACCCTACTCCCTAAAAGAGTATTTATAGGGTTGTCCATTAGGCTTAAGTGACTTAAGCCTATCAAGGTTTGGGTCACTTAATCTAACTCAAAACGAGTCCTAACTGATTAATTAACCACATAGGGTCATCTAATTAATCAATTAGCCCAATCTAGAGACCTTGTTCATTATCCCCTGTACAACCTTGCAAAATTACCAAAACACCCTTATGCATAAGAATGAACCTATAGCCAATTTAACCCTCGTAAACTGTGCCATCATGGTATATGAGCTCAGAGTGGGGACCATTAGGACCCATAGTAGTACTGACTCCTTAAGAATCCAATTCTGAAGTTGATTCAATATTCCACTAAAGAGAATCAACTGCATTTCGGTACCCTATGTAAATAACAACGAGATGAAGTTTGAGTCTGTGACCTACTATCTACTACATGCAGACTCCCCATGAGCTAGTGTCCATAATCTAACAAAGTAGTGTTATCACCTATCAAGATTACCTCTCTAATTCTTGAGTTACAAATCTCACTTATTATGTAATCAACTGACATACTTGAGCTCCTAAGAACATATGTTAAATTCCATTAAAGGAATTACTACCTCCACAAATTTCATGATCACATGTCATTTGGATCACCCAAGGGGACATACTGTTTCAATCCCATGAGATCATGATGCTTCTATTGAGAATACCTATTGCCACTAACCTCCATCAACAGTGATCCAATCTATAAGGATATATGGCCACTTTAGGGTCTCATCCATAGGTCAAAACCTCTTGTTGATTTTAACACATGCTCAATATCCTCTCAAGGTTGAGAGTCCATGCAGTATAGTAGCTTAGCGAATCATGACATTTGATAGCTTTACGTTATGATTCACTATAGGTCTTGTCTAGTGTGCATCACATACATTAGTGCACTCATCATAGGAAACCCATCCCAACGACTAAGACAAGTCATCCCTCTAATTAGGAGGTGATGTACTACAGTTTCTACTGGATTGCCTAAATCCATGAACCAACTATGGACAACTCTTCTACTTACAAGGAACCCATAGCTTGTATCTTCTGTGCAACTCCTAATGCACCTAGGTCATGTACAATGTAAGAGACATGAGTTAAATGCTCAAATCAATATCAATTCACCAAATAGATAACAAGGGGATAATTAAGTCTAACTTTGTTACATCATGTCTTACTTTTAGGGGCTCAATCCAAACATAAGAAATATATGATGAGCTTACAATCTCATCCACAGGTCAATACCATTGCTAACTTTTGCACAAGCTTAATATTTTCTCAAGGTTGAGAAACAATATAGTATAATAGTTTTGTGAAGTCATGACTACTTGATAGCCTTATGTCATGACTTATCGTAGACACTATTCAATGTGTAACCATGCACACTAGTGCACTCACCATGGGAACCCCATCGTGATGGCCAAGAATAGCCATCCCTTAATTAGGAGGTGGTATACTATAACCTTAAATGGATTGTTTATGTCTATGAACCAATTGTGAACAAATCATCTACTTACAAGGAACTTATGACTTGGATTTTTTGTGCAACTCTTAATGCACCGAAGTCATGTATAAGACAAAAAGATGTTAGGATAGAATGCCCATAAAGTATAATGCATGAAATATATATATATATATAAAAGTGAAACCAGAATATAATTAAATGAATAATGAATTCCAAATATGTTACATCATGTCATATTTTTAGGGGCTCTATTCTAACATTCTCCTACTAGCCCTCAAAGTATTATGTTATCAATGCATCTCCAATTAGGAGGTGGTACACTATAACCTCAAATGGATTGCCTAAGTCCATGAACTAGTTGCGAACAAATCATTTACCTTCAAGGAACCCGTGAGTTGGATCTTCTATGCAGCTCCTAATGTACCTAATCATGTACAATGTAAAATGTGCTAGGCCAGAATGCTCATAAAATATAATGTATGGAATAAAGATAGATAAGAATGAAACTAAAACATCATTAGATGAATAATGAATTCTAGATTTGTTATATCATGTCATGTTTTTTAAGGGCTTTATCATAAATTTAGGAGTTCGAGTGGAGACCACTAAGACCTATAGGAAAATATCGATTCCCTTAAAATCTAATTTTGAAGTTGATTCAGCATTCCATTGAAGATAATTAATTGCACTCTAGTATTTTATGAAATTATAATGAGACGATTCGAGTCCATGACCTACTATTCACTGTATGTAAACTCCTTATGATTTGGTGTTTATAATCTAACAAAGTAGTGATATCAACCTATCAAGATTACTCATTGAATCCTTGAGTGTTAGATCTCAATGTAATCAATTAATATACTCTTAAGGAGCATATGTCAAATTCCACTGAAGGAATTGCTATGACTATAGTCTTCTTTATCACATGTCTCTTGGATCACCTAAGGGGACACATTGTCCTAACCCCATGGGATATCGTGGTGCCTCTATTGAGAATATTAGTTATTAACAACCTCTATTAATAGTGACCTAATTTATAGGGATATATGACTACACTAGGGTCTCACTCATAGGTTAAAGCCTTGTGTTAATTTGACATAGACTCAATATCTTCTCAAGGTTTAAAGTCCATGTAGTAAAGTAATTTGGTGAATCATGGCAATCAATACCATTATATCATGATTCATCGTAGGTATTTTCCAATGTGTAACCATACACATTAGTGTACTCACCATGGGAAACCTATCATGATGACCAAGACAAGTTATCACTTCAATTAAGAGGTAGTTTACTACAGTCTCTATTAGATTGTCCAAATACATGAACTAACCATAAACAACTTATCATCTTGCAAGGAATGATTTGTATCCTTTGTGTAACTACTAATATACCTAAGTTATGTACAATGCAAGTGATATGAGTGTGTATGCTTAGATAACCAATTAATGTATATAGGATATTAAAAGGAACTAGATACATAAATAAATGAATTTATTAATGAATCTAAAATTGTTACATCATGTCATGCTTTCTAGGGCTCTATCTCAATACAATCTACCATTTCCCTTTAATTATGTGAAACATGAATGAGAACTAAGTAATTATGGGGTATCTTCTAGAAAAAATGAGACCCATAATTTTGGACCACTTTTAGGCCAATTTGTAGTAAGTTTTATGATTAGAAGATATTGTTAAGTGTCCTCAAGATGGAACTTTGCAGATATAATATGCTTTTATTCATATTCATTTCATTTCTCTATTATGAGCTTTATAAATGAAGGATGCCAATAGTGGCAACACCTCTACTATGGGTTTGCTTTTTTCAAAGAATCTTTAATAGCAACATTTCAATATGCCATAAGATAAGTCATAGGCAGTTTATTTTACTATTTTCAAATTTGTCCTTAATTGTGAGTGATTCAGTGAAGAAGAAAACTAAAGAAACGAAATAAGAAATAAGGAGGAACCTAATGTTGAATACCAACATCTATTATAGTTCCTCTCTCACTCTCTCCATATTTGGGTTTACATTCTTTTTTAATCCACAATCTCTCTCTCTCTACTTGGGTTAATTTATATTTCTTTTTCTACTTTGTAATATCTCTTTTCCTCTATATTTGTGTTAATCTTTATCTCTCTCACTAAAAACATTTTTGTTACTCTTTGGTTTTCTCATAGTCTCAATACGTCTCGCTCTTTTAGTGGCTTCACAAGACATTAAATCATCAAAACCTATAAAACTCTTAAACCTATCTCTAATTTCACTATCTTTTATAAAATTAACCTCATTCTCTATTTCCACCCACGTCATCATAGTAGAGCTTAAGCAACAAAGTCTTACCTTCCTCTCCAAGCTCTTAAATTAGACATAAATTTAAAAGAAATTTTAAAATGATAAATGGTGAAATCCTCCTTCATCCTGCACCCTTCCTTAAAAAAAATAAAAAATAAAAAATAAAATAAAAAACCTTAGAAGCTTTAACAAAAGATTATCGGAAACCAAACATTCACATTCGACCATCTAAAGCTTTACTTGGGGTTGAAGGCAAGTAACCCTCTCTAAAAAATCCTTTAATTTGCTTAGAGCAAATACATGGAAAAACTGAACTTGTGTTAGGTTTAGTTTGTTGAAAGGAAATGAGATTAGAATTTTAAATATCTGGATAAGCATATCCTATGTTAATGCACAAGATTTTTAAATCCCTCAAAGCGAGAATTAAAAATGAGCTTTAAATTAGTTATCCTCCTTTGTTTCCTATCCGGTCACAATCCAAACATCGGAGGAATTTTAAATCCTATCCCTCCATCTAATTCGACCAACCAAACAAAGCCTTAGAGTTTTAAGAGGAGAAAGAAGACTCTCTATTTCTCCCTCAACCCCTCTCTCTCTCTAATATTTTCTTTGAATTTTTTATTTTGTATTTTGTGAAAGAGTGTTGAGATTTTTTATTTATTTATTTATTATCTAGGCTTCACCTTAGAAGTTGCTAAGTGGGGCTACTACTATAGATATTAAGATTGCACGGTAAACAATATGCTTATCTATCCCTATCCTTTCTTTATTTTTTGTTGTATATATATATTTTTACTTCATTTATTACTTCTATAAATACATTATTATTTTGTTGGTTTGTTTATTTGTTAAGAAAAATGCATGAGTAGTATAATTTAGGTGAGTGAACATGAACATTGGTATTATTGTATATATTCTTATTTTAGGTCTATCCTTTATTTATTTATTTTTATCATTTTTATTTTTTAAAATCTTTTTTTATTATTACTCTTCACTTTCTAATTGTTGGTGAATATTCTTTTATTTGATTTTTTTTAAAGGTGAAACGATGAGTAAAATGACTGGAAATATTTTGTAAAGTAATAAATCATTAATAATTCTTTTTCAAAAAATATTTTAATAAACTAAAAATATTTTTTATATAAACTGAAACTTTTTTTAATAAAAGCTAAAGTACTTTTGATAAAAAAAATGAAGGGTTTATTACACTTTACCCCCTAACCTATAGCGTGTTTTACACATTGCCCCTTTGAGTTTAAATTGAACAATGTATCCTTCAAGCCTTATAATTGCATGCAATGTGCATTTTTGAAGTGATGATGTTACATTTTTAGACGGAAGACGCATGTGCTCTCCACGTGACCTGTGAAGAAAAGGGTAATTTTGCAACCAAAACAAAACCCCTCCAACCCTCTCATTTTCTTTGTTGTCTGTTCTCTTCTTCTTGCCGTTTCTCTTGCTAAATCTCCAAATTGCAATTGAAGTCCTAAAATCTCATGCAAGCATCAAAGAGCTAACATTAAACAGAAGACATGAAGTTCAATGATATGTTTTTTGTCTTCTCATCTCTTTAGTGGCTAGAAAAATCTTGGCAAAGAGGGTTAGGGTTAGGGTTTCGTTTTGATGTTTCAGAAAATTTGAAGAAAAATTGGGGAATTTTTTTTTAAAAAAACTCAGCGAATGACATAAATGAAAATTTTGATGTAATGCTTTAATTTATTGCTTTAGAATAGAGTTTTGTTTTGATGTTTCAGAAAAGTTGGGAAAAATGTGGGGGAAATTTGGGGAAACTTATTAGTAGTTTATTATGACATTTTTTTTCATTTGTTTATGTTGGACATCTTTATTTTTCATTTATTGCTTCCATGGTCTATTACAATTTTGACTTCTCTCGGTTTCATTTGAATTTGTGCTTGTTTTGACAAAATATTTTTGGACATACATTCCAGGGATTTTTTTTTCTTTTTAGTTAAGGGCCCAGGTTTTTGGATAGTGAAAGGTTTTCTGGGAAAGTATTTTGGTCAAGCTTGTTTGGTTGCCGATAAAATATGGTTTCTGGAAAACGCATGAAAAAAGAAGAAGGAAGGTTGGGTTGGGGTTTTAGGGTTTTAAAATGAAATGACTCTTTTACCCTCATTTATTAAAAAAAATTTCATTTTACCATCGACTACACAAAGAGCACATGTCCTTCCATAAAAAAAATGTAACGCTGTGACTCAGAAAATGCACATTACATGCAATTTTAAAGCTTGGTGGGTACATTACTCGATTTTGAACTCGATGGGGCAATATGCAAAACACGATATAGGTTGGGGGTAAAGTCTAATAAACCCAAAAATGAAATATTTTATAATATAATATCTCAAAACCATTTTGAGACATTTTTTTTTTAAAAAAAAAGTTGAAATCATTTTTTGATAAATTGAAAACTTGTTTTTAATAAACTAAAAAAACATTTTTTTATACACTAAAACTATTTTTTTTCTTCCTTAAAATGAAATCATTTTTTAATAAGTTGAAATCTTGTTTTAACTAAAACTAAAATTCTTTTTATAAAACTATCTATCTATATATATATAAAGGTGAAACTATTTTTTCAGTTACAAAATTGAAACAATTCTTTAATAAATAAAAAACCAAATTTGTAAATAAAAAATTGAAATAAGTTTTATTGAAATAATTTTCTGAAACTAAAAATATTTTATCATGTGAGCAGTACGAATCATTTAAAAAAAAAAAATTGAATTGGAATATTATTTGTAATTAAAATTGTAAAAATAATTTTTTTAAAGAAAACTAAGTAAACAATTATTTTATTGTAAATAAAATTGGATTGAAATATTCTTTTCAAAAAACCTTTTTAAATAAAGCTAAAGAAAAATAATTTTCTTGTAAATAAAATTAATCTCAAATATTTTTTAAATAAAATAATAAATATTTGTTTTTCATTAAGAATAAATTAAAAATTATTTTCTTATAAATAAAACGTGTTGAAGTATGTCCTAACATAAAAATAAATCAAATAATTTGTTTTAAGTAAGTTGAAACATTTTATGTAAATAAATAATTGAAATCATTGAACTGAAAATTTTAATATAAATAAAGTCTTTTGAAATATTTTGAAAATATGCTATAATTTTTGAAATAATCAAATCTATTTTCTAGTTAATTTAATAGATCAATTTGTATAGTTCTTTTGTTATTATGTTATATATCATTATAATACATTTTTATAACCATTTCTTATTATGTATATTTTGATGTTTTTATTTTTCTCGAAGTTTATTATTTGCTAGTTAATTACCATAGTTTCTTTCACTTGTTTAATGGAGATTTCTTCGGAGCTTAGAGAGATGTTACCCTATGACACCTTAATAATTAACATAACCTTAGACTTGGACTTGACTTTTTGTAGACATGTTAAAAAAAAAAAAAGCTAGAGTAAATTTTTCTTTCTTATTTTATTTATAATTTAAAAAAATAAACAAAAATAAGTAATGATTCTAATTTCAAAAAAATCGATTTTTCATAAATAAAAATGAGTTTTGTTATTAAGTGGGAATGCATGTAAAAAATACGGCCTCACACACATCATTAAAAATATGTAATCTTAGCAAACCAATGTTATATGTCATAACATCAAAGATGCTAAAGTATTTATTTTATTTTTATTTTTTTAATGGTAAATTGAATTTTTAGTTGCATATCTTGTACCAATGCTTCAAGTTGGTGTTTAAGTTGTATTTATTTTGTTTCCTTCTTTCTTACATAATACGTTTGATTATTTGTATGTTTTTATTTATTTTGTTTAACACTTAAATTCACGTCTTACTCACTCCAATGCCAATTAATTTTTTTCTAAATTTTCAACTCATCATATAGGAATAAAAGATCCCATAGGAGATTAGAAATTATATCGGGTTATTTCTATCTTTTTTCTTCTTTTCACTCATCTAAATTGTAGTAGGGGACGATGTTATTTACAAAGACGAATTTGAATTCATGTGTATATTTGATTGTTTAAACCTTTTTAGACTTGTAGTGCATACTCATTTTTCTAACTTTGTGACATTGGCTTAGACTTTCAACCTCAAGGTTCTTAATTGAATTGAGAATTTGATAAATTTTTCCATTTTTTTTGTCAAGATTTACAATTGATTGTGCAATGAGAAGTGGCTGAGACCATTGTTCTATTCATGCTTTTGATAGATGGTTGGTTCTGAAAGCAGAGAGTATGGTATGAGCAAGGAAGAAAATGTATCGCAAGGTCAACGCGGGTCAACGAAAGTCAGACGCGCTACAGTGCTGCTACAGTGCCTCCCCATTTCCTTGCTGCCGAGAGGATTACCACCTGGGCTAACTTGCCATTTGATACATAATATGCAACAAATATATATATATATATATATATACTTAAACTCATTATATAAAGAAAATATAAGAATATTTTAAAGAGCAAATTAATTATAATTATTTTATAATTAAATGCAAAGTCTTTTAATTAATTACCAAAAATATAAAAATTATATAATTTTCTTCATAATGTTTTTAATATCATTAATAATTAATTAAATATTAAAAAATTATATATATATATGTATATATATATATATATATATATATATATATATATATATATATATATATATATATATATATATATATATATATATATATATATATATATATATATATATATATATATATATATCATTATTTATTTTATATTGTTTAATACAATTGAATTAAATGGATCATATTTTAATACTAATATATTTTAAAATTAGACATATTATAATCAAATATCATAATATTAGGTGTAATTTAATAATAAATGTACGCTTATAAAATTCATATTTTTATCGATGCATACGATATTATTATCAAATATGATAAATCATGTTATACATATATCAAAATTTTCAATAAAATAACTTTAAAATGTCTATTATACTTCTAATTATATTATTATGAGGTTTTTCTTACATTTTCATGAGTTTTTAACAATTTTAAGCTTACCAATATTTTTTTCCAAAATATCCGCCGATATATCTCCGATATATTCGATATATCCATAAAATCGAAATACCGATATATCCATGATTACCGATATTTTCATCCTTGGGTATGAGATGTAATTTTATTTCTCCATAATGGGCTTTAGCAATAAATGAGGTTGATAAATGGGCCAACATCCACATCCAAAACCCTTAAAATACCCTTCCCTTGTTTCTTTTTAGAAACCTGTGTGCAACCCTTTAATATCACCTTTAAAACATTGAAGTGACCACAATGAGTAAATTTACACCATTGTTTGAACTAACAAGATGGAAAAATTTTAAAATATTTTAATATCTTAATTGAAATAGAAAAATAAAATATTTTAATTAAATTTTAAGCTAAAATTTTACTATCTCAAAAATGTTAAAATTTAAGATAGTAAAAATTTTTAATATCTTGAAAATTTTAAAACCATTACCATTTTAATGTAAGTCTTTAAAAGTTTTTGTATTTATATGAATGAAATGATTTTTCATTATCTCAATTGAAGTAATGAGCCCCCCATGTTAGGGGGCTCATTACTTCAACTAGTCTCCATGTTCCTCATATGGATCTTGTAGTTGTTGAGAGGGTTGCTCAAAGGTGGTATATAAGGCATACTTGGTAAAACTTACAAGTAAACCAAATATAGAGATGACCATTAGTGTTGCTGTTTCCATTATTATATAATTTCAAGACCACAAGGGATTTATGGTAAGATCGTTTGTTTACAACATAATGGTATAAAAAGTCGATAGATCTCAATGGATAAAATAGGATTTATGGCTACAAAAATTGTTGAAGGCACTTCTAGATCTCGTCCAAAACCAACTGCTGTAGGAGAGTTAATAAAACCGTTGAATTCGGAAGATAGTAAAATAACACTTGGATGGGGAATATTATTATTTTTTATTTTTAAATTTTATCATAAAATTCAATTAAAATATTAAAATTTTCCTATTTTTTTTTTAAATTTGAAAACAAAATCGAATACTTGTTTTTTTTTTTTATTGCCAGTTATTAAAGCTTTTCAAGTGCTTTGGTAAGGGGAAAAAAAATTACATTATAGAGAAACACTCAAATTCCTTCACAATGAGTTGTCTTGTACATTATTTGTACATTATAGAGAAACGCTCAAATTCCTTCATATTGAGTTTCTTGTATATTTTTTGTAATGTTAGTTCATTAGACATTGTACAATTAGTGTAATTATCTTATACAATTGTTCAAATTCCACATCCGTATTCTTTAGATACATGCACAAGTGTGTTAACCATAATTCAATGATTAGGTGAAATGAATTAATAGATCGGTTACTTTCAAAGAGGATTTTAATTTGCAACTATTATTTATATATTTATTAATTAAGAGTATTTTTATCTCTCACATTTTATATCCCTAACATCAATTACATGCTTTTATAGGCCCTTTATGAGATTCATCTATACCTCAATTGTAATTTTCCTAGGAAAAAAAAGAAGATAATTTTCCAAGGCATATACAAAAACATAGGCCTCCTCATTACAGTCATGGAAATGTTAGTTATCTATGTTGGCAGGAGATGGAAATGCAGGTAAGAAGAAAAGAGAAACAAAGAAAACAAAGAGAATGGAGAGAAAAGAAACAAAGAATATTCTAGAATTCCAGCCCAAGCATAAAGTGAGCTTGGGACAAATTTATGTAGTGTAGGAAAGGTAAAACCAACCATACACATGGCAGGGCCTGATACAAAGTATCATTTCCTATAGTTGAGCATAACTAATTACATTGTTTAACATCCCCCTGCAAGCTGAGAAGGCTGTGAAGCACGGTTAGCTTGTTTCGTAGACTTTGAAAGCGAGGTGCAAGCAGTGGCTTGGTCAAGATATCTGCAAATTGCTCTTCAGAAGGTGTAAGTTTGACCAATAGGGATTTATGGAGCACACAATCACAAATGAAATGATAACCGATTTCAATGTGCTTCGTACGAGCATGCAAAATGGGATGAGCAACAAGATGGGTGGCGCTAAGATTGTCACAAAAGAGGACTGGGGGAGTGAAGAACGGAATATGTAGTTCAGTGAGAAATGTTTCAATCCAAATAAGTTCTAAAGTGACATTAGCAAGGCCTTTGTATTCAGACTTAACACTTGAACGAGAAACAACTTTTTGTTTAGTACAAGACCAGGAAATCAAATTAGGGCCAAGGAAACAACAATGGCCACTTGTACTTTTTTTATCATCCGGGCAGCCAACCCAATTAGCATCAGTATAACTAGTGAGAAAGATATCAGTAGATGGTTGAAGAGAAATGCCCTGAGAAATTGTACTCTTGAGATAGCGAAGAATCCTCTTAACAGCTTGCCAATGAGTTGTGGTTGGAGAATGCATGAATTGGCAGATCTTGTTGACAGAAAAACTGATGTCAGGTCGGGTGACGATACAATACTGTAGAACCCCCACAATGCTGCGGTACAAAGATGGATTTGAAAGAGGCTCACCATCATACAAGGACAATGAAGATGAGGTGCTCATAAGAGTAGAAGCATGCTTACAGTAAAAAATTTGAGCCTGATGAAGGAGATCAACAATATACTTGTGTTGACATAGATGCAGGGTTGATGGAGTACAAGTAACTTGAATGCCCAAAAAATAAGAGAGAGACCCCAAATCCTTGAGAGAAAATTGATTATGTAGTTAGTCAATCAAAGAGTTCACCAAGACAGAGTGACTACTTGTGATAATAATATCATCTACATAAATCAACAAAATAATAATGGAGGAGCCTTTGTTGGAGAAGAACACTAAAGTATCAGATTTGGAGCCTTGGAAACCATACTGCAGTAGATAAGTACTGAGCTTTGTATACCACACACGAGGACTTTGCTTAGGGCTATATAAAGCCTTGTTCAACTTGCAAACATAGCCTGGATTAGTAGCACTGATAAAACCAGGGGGTTGCTCCATGAAAACAGTTTCTGATAGGACACCATTTAAGAAAGCATTATGGACATCCAATTGTTTGATAGGCCATTGAAGAGAAAAAGCTAAACTTAAAATAATACGGATAATAGTGGGCTTGACAACTAGGCTAAAGGTTTCAAAATAGTCCAAGCCAAGTGTTTGTTGAAAACCTTTAGCAACTAACCGGACTTTATATCTTTCAAGGGAGCCATCCGGTTTGAGCTTGACCTTAAAGACCCACTTGCAACCAATTACTTTGTGATTAGGTGGTAGAGGCATCAATGTCCAAGTATCATTTATAATAAGAGCTCATATTGTGTAGTCATAGCCTTTTTCCAGTGAGCATATTTGACTGCTTGGTGAAAATAGGTAGGCTAAAAAAAAACAATATTAGCAGGGAAATCAAGTGTTGCCACAAGGGTTTTTGGTTTATAAATCCCAGCCTTGGATCTAGTGACCATGGAATGAGTGTTGGTGGAAGGTGGGAGGCAATGAAGAATAGATTCTCGTAAGTCAATAGGTATAGCAAATGGAATTGGATGCACTGAAGTAGTGGGATGAGTGTCCTGTGAGAAACAAGGAAAGAGAGATGTGGGAGGAGAAGAAGGAGAAGGAGAAGACAACGGGAATGTAGATCAATGAAGGGAAGAAGAAAAAGAAAAAGAAGAAGAAGAAGAAGAAGAAGAAGAAGAAGGTAAGATAGAAATGTGATGTGGAGTGATTGAGGAAGGAAAGGAAAGAGAAATGAGGAGATTATGAGTAAACATAGATGAAGGAGGAGGATAGGAAGAAGAAGAAGAGAAAGGAAAAGAGAACTCATTGAAAACAACATGATGGGAAACATAAATCTGACTTGTTTGTCTATTTAAAAACAAATAACCTTTATGGTGAGGACTAAAACCCAAGAATGACACATTCAGTGGAGCAAAATTGAAGTTTATGCTGATTCAAAGGTCTTAAAAATGGGGAACAGGAGCAACCAAACACTCGAAATGAAGAATAAGAAGGAGATTTATCATAAAGCAAGTCAAAGGGAGTTTTGTTATTCAAGACATCAATAGGTAATCTGTTGATTAAGTACACAGCATATTGGAATGCATATGGCCAATAGGAAATAGGAATAGAAGAATGGGCTAACATAGGCAAGCCAACTTCAACAACTTGGCGATTTTTGCACCCAACTCGCCCATTTTGTTGGAGAGTATAATGACAAGGATGGCGATGATGAATACCAAGATTTTCAAGAAAAGACTTAAGCGGCCAAATTCACCACTCCAATCAGTTTGCAAGACCTTAATAGTTGTGTTAAAAAATTTTTTCAATGAGGTTTTTGAATTTTAGAAAGTAGGAGAAAACTGCATCTTTGCTTTTTAATAAATAAAACCAAGTAAAGAGAGGGTAATCATCAATAAAAAGAAGGAAGTAACGAGCACCAATGACAGATAAGACGGGGGAAGGACCCCAAAGATTAGAGTGAACCGAATAAAAAGGTTTCATTGCTTTAGATTTTGAAAGTACAAAGGGTAATCTATGGCTCTTAGTCAATTGACAAGAAGAACAAAAATCAAAAGATTTAGAAAATTTCAAATTACAGCTCCTCATAACTTGAGTAACTACATTAGAAGTAGGATGTCCTAATCTATTATGCCATAATACGTTATTATTATGCTAAGTGATGAAGGCTTGAGCACGATTAAGGATAGTTGAGTAGCAGGAACTGAAGGTGAAACTGATGAAGAGGAGACAACAAGGGACGGAGAAGTACTGGCTGATGATGAAACTTTGTAAAGTCCATCTTCAAGTATTCCATGAAGAAGTACCCTCCCCAAAGCTTGATCCTTCACAAGAAAATGAGAGGGATAAAATTCAACAAAAGCTTGATTATCATAACAAAGTTTAGTGACACTGATGAGTTGTTTTGAGATTTGAGGAGTGTGCAAGACATGTTTTAAATGAATCGGTTTCACAAGACTAGAAATCATAACATTACCAATATGTGAAATTCCAATTGACTTACCATTGCCCACCATAGCATGCTCATCACCAATAAACACACAAGGATCTGTTAAGTTGCCAAACTCTGGTGTAAAGTGATGTGTTGCTCTAGAATCCATATACCAAGGAGTATCATAGTTATTAGAGGGCATAGTGGGAGATGTTGAAGTAGTGAGCATTGCAGCTATGGAATTTGGAGGTTGAGGCTTGGCTTGAGAATTTGGAAACTGTGGTTGGTAGTTTAAGTTGGCTCGATGATAGCAATTTAAGGCTATATGACCGAACTTCCCACAAATTTGACATTGTGGCTTTGGTCCAAAATTTCTAGTTCCTTGTTTCTGAAACCATTTAGAAGATGATTGTGGTTGTCTTTGAGGTTTTCCAAGGATGCTAGGCTGGGAGTTTAGACAAAAGGATTGATAAATATTAATAGGCTTGTTTGGAAAAGATGAATATGAACTTTGTGGGTATTTGGGAAAATTGGGTTGCTGATTTTTATGAAATTTGTTTTGGTCGGAATAAGCAGTGAGGTTAACCTGAGGCAACTAAAGCTGTTGTGCGATATTCCTTTGTTCCAATTGATATTCATAAGTGTAAAGAAGACTATGAACCTCTTATAAAGAAGGCTTATCAGATCTATTATAGATGGAGGTCACAAATCCATCATATTCCTCGGTCAATCCATTCAGGGTATACATCAGTTTATCTCTGTAAGATAATGGCTCACCCATGGCAGAATACTTATCAAAGACTTCCTTAATACGAGCAAGATACTCAGAAATGGTAATACATTCCTTTTTAATCTTCTGAAATTGAGAGTTCAACCCTAGCACAGTAGCAATTGAATGAGACTGATAAACTCTGTTTAGAGCTTCCCATATTTCCCGAGTAGTCTTGTATTCTATGATTCTTCCTACCATGGTAGGAGTTAAGGAAGAATAGATCTAGCTCATGACAAGTCTATTAGTTCATTCCCATTGTATGAAATAGGGTTGATTTGCAGTTGGGCATTATCCAAGAATTTGGTTGGTATAGGTGTTTCTCCCTCAATGAAATCTTCTAACCTGTTGGCTATGATCACATTCAGAAGTTGATTTTTCCAGAGTAGCAGATTCATTTCATCAAGTTTGATAATTAGAGGCTAAGAAAGAGATGGGTAATTGGTTTGGGTAATGTTTGGACTGGAGGTTGGAGTTGGGTTAATATTTTGGGGATTTACAGTTAGGGTTGTCAGAGAGAAAGTAGTGCTGGACATTTTTGGCTTTGATACCAAGATGGAAATGCAGGCAAGAAGAAAAGAGAAACAGAGAAAACAAAGAGAATGGAGAGAAAAGAAACACAGAATATTTTGGAATTCTAGCCTAAGCACAAAGTGAGCTTGGGACAAATTTATATAGTGTAGAAAAGGTAAAACCAACCACAAACGTGGCAGGGCCTGATAGCAGGGAATAAACTCAGTCATGTATGATGAATGTGTACCATAGACCAATATTTGTTCACAAAGTAGGCGGACATTGATGGGTGCCAGTGGGAAGTAGTATTGAATGTATTGATCATTTTGATGAAAATCGGATTATAGGTTGATAGAAATTATATTGGTTTTCAATGTTATTGTAATTCACATGGTTCATGCTTTTGTTGAGTCGACCAAGAAAAAGTATTCATCAACTCTTTTATTTGAAAGGCTAATATTGAATCGATTAGGAAGAATATATTTTAAACCATTTGGTGAGATAGATGTTAAGAATATTTTACATAGCAAAACAAATTTCACCACAAGTTTTGTTTTTATTCGGTTTGATAACCTACTACTAATTCTTCTTTTGCTTCTAGTAAATCAATAGGCAATCTTTTGCATTTGGTTGGGGAACAAATTAGAAAAACGATAAACCCTATAGGTTAACGCCACAAATTCTACCCCAAAAACCATATTTTGACTATGCCTCAATTTTATCAATTGTACTTGAATTGTGAGATAATCATAGTCGGTGATAACATCACTACTTCCATCGCTATTACAGAACCGTACATGAGATTTTCACTTCATATGACTCCTTGAGGGTTATAAATTAATATAGGGATTAGGTTGATATTATTTATTTATTTTGATATATTTTTAGAATAGATAGAATCAAAATATACTAAAAGGTCTCAGAATTAGGCCTATTTTTCATATGGATATTGAATAATTATAGTAAATGATTTGCATGGGACAAAGAAATCTTTGACTAGTGTACCTTGTAGCTTGTACTGTTTGTTGATCATAATTCATAAATCCAATTACCATATTTACCAAGGTTTTTTTTTTTTTTTGAAAAAAAATGACCTTTTACCATGATTATTTTCCTAGAAAAAAATGACATAATTCTATAAACTTGTTTTATGGCACATCTCATACACAAAATTTATTTTGTGGTGAAAAAGTGAATGTTGCTACAAATTTTATTGTGGTAAAATTTTATGATTAATAATAATTGTTCATGGTCTCATAGCAACAAACTTGCCATGAATAATTTTTTGTGGAAAAAAAAAATCCTTTATCTCAAAATACTCTTTCTTTATCACAAATTAATTCATGACAAAACCCCGTATTTGTGGTAGTGAGATAACAACCTTTGTAGCACTTCTTTGGAAAGCCCAATAGAGCAAACCCATGTCAACAAGGCAGTCCAGTTAGCACAGGAGGATCATAAGCTTTAGATAATCACAAAATTATATTTTTGTAGAATTCAGCAGTTGCTTTATGTTCCTACTTATAAATTATTTTTATTCTAAAAACGAAAAGGGAAACTTCAAACTGCAACCATGAAAGCAATTGAGAGCAATTGTACAATCACTGACTTACAACCAAAACACCTCAGAATGGAAGTGCCCAGAACAGGAAAAATGCTTCTGAGATTTTGTTTTGAGTCTATCAGAATCTTGATTCTACATTACATAACATATCAGTAGAATTTTACAGAATTCAAAGTACATGAAGATGATGAAGAAGATAGGACATTTTGTATCATCAGTTGCATCTTTCTAAGTTCAAACACCACACAGGGAGGCTAAGTTTATTGTGAGCGTCTCGGCGTCAACAAATTGAGTAATCGTTGTACTGAGAAAAAGATATCATCCATTTCATCAATGATTTACATACTGCTTTAAAGATTTCTCCTACACTCAATCATAACAATTTGAAAACATATTCATGTACTAAACTTTTCAGGCAAAGAAAAGAATATAGAAAAAAGGAAGAATCTACTGCTAAGTATGATGGAATCCCTATAACTATTACTGCACATCCCCATAACCTGGCATCAAGGAGATGAAACTATTCACTCTGCAAACATTTCATGCTTTCTAAAATTTTTCAGTTTGGAAAACACTGACTTTCATCAAACCTTGAAGATTGTATAATGCCTTGGGGAAATAACTGAAAGGTGACCATAACACTGCAAAATATCTAGTGTCTGTCTATCCAGAGCTTTGAGTTTGTGTTTAATTCTTTGCTTGAGAAGCAAGGGAAGTGCTTGAATGTTTGCTTTCTTCATTTCCCATATCCTTGGTTTTGTGAAGGAGAAAGGTTCCAGAGAGAATAGTCACAAAACCACAGAGTTCGGTGACTATTTGTGATCCATTTTGTGCGTCCCAGTCCTGAATTTCAACCAAGAAAAGGAAAGGAAAGGAAAGAAAAGAACAAACAATTAAATTAACAAATAAATTAATTAAACTATAGACTCATAATCAAAAAGTTGTCTGGACAATACAACACTAAATAGAGGAAAGATGGAATGCCATCAAATATAAAAATGATATTATCTACAATTTTTCAAAAAACAAAAACATGCACACACACAAAACAAGGAAAAAGAAAGAAAATAAAATACTACACCAAAATATGGCATGCATCAACTAGTTTTGAACTTCAGAAAGTTGCATGTGTTTCCTCTAGATCTGAAGCAGCTAAACATTTGGAAGTTCAAGATTAAAGCTTCCACACTATCTATAGAAAGAATGGTTGGTTCTAGAATTTTGAAAATTTCCATGATTAGTCACATCTAGATCTGAAGCAGTTAAAACATTTGGAAGTTCAAGTTTAAAGCTGCTATACCATCTATATAAAGAAAAGTTGGTTCTAGAATTTTGTAATTTTCCATGATTCATTACATCTACTTTCATAAGTTAACCATTATTCCACCCAAGATCTTACTCTAACATTAAGTGTAAAAGGCAATGTATAAGAAAGCACATATAAATCACCTAGACAAAAGTCCATCTAGGAGTGTTTCTTGTAAAACAGATTTAGTTATGCCACTTTTATCAGAAGCATTTACATAAGAAATAGTTGTCTAGAGAAGCAGTTAATTGCCAGATATAAATAAGAGAAGTATTTCCTAAAATTTTTAAAAAATATTGTATAAGAAGCACTTGTGGACTAAGTATGACTGTATAAAAAATTGCGTATCCTCTAGGAACAAATATGAATTTTATGGCTTGCATTAAGGCCTAACTATTATGTTTCTAATTTTTTTGATAGGCAAGTAAAAATATCTTAAAGGTGCCTAACAAAAAAAGAAAAGAAAACAAAGAAAGAGAGAGAGAGAGAGAGCAAGAATGAGAGAGAGGCACACCTTAAGCACATAGGTGATATACAAAGGGAGTCTGAAGGCAAAGGTAACACAGTCAAAATCCACAAAAACTCTCCCACTACTAAGAGCACAACTACTCAATGAAGTCTAACAAAGACGGAGGACCAGCTTTAAAAGTAGATTAGGCTAGTGGAAAAATGTATTTGCAATGATTAGACAAGAGATTGATTTGGGCATTGAACTCCTTCAAAGGATCTTTGCTCAAGGAAAGCTTGGAAGACGTGTCCTTTGTGCCTGTTTTGGACAGTTGTGTTTTAAGCCAACCTACAGAAGCACACATGAACTTTTTCCAATTTGGGTTGGAAATCAATGGGTACAGAACATGATTTCAATCTGTTCTTGATCTTCTCTAAAAGATTTGGTAACAATTTTTCAATGAGAGATAAATAGATAGATAGATATATAGATATAGATATATTAAATATGGGGGAGCACCTCACTACCCTGCCAAGAGGGTGGTTTAGCTTCTCATGTTGTCGACATAGAAGATGAAAGAGATCAATAAAACAAAAGGATAAAACAATGATAGAGGTGCAAACTAGACTTCTTGTAGCTCCGATTTGGACCTCAAAGAATTTTTCAAAATCTAATCTTTATTGGTCTCATGTATTTGCTAATATTCCTTTCTTTTGGTGCTAATTGTAAACTTTCCATGTGTTGTGCCCAACAAAGGTATAGGCTCTCTCTCTCTCCCTCAACTACAGACTTGCTTTCACAACAATTGAATCCCTAACCTTACACACCATTTATTAAAATTTGGTCTAATGATTCTGAGAAGCATCCAGTCCACAATAGGGAACAAATAAAACAGGCTTGAAAATTTTGCATCTCTGATCAAATCAAACTGGACTACAATCATGACTTAGTTTTCATTAGATACTGGATTTCCTAGAGTTTACTTTATTAGATAATTTATGTATGTATTATCAGAGGATGCTGCACCAAGTATATGGGAATATTAACCCAGTTACAATCATTACGGAGAAATGAAATTTCTCAGAACATGTTTGATAATATGCGAGCGTATTAATCACAATCAGGAGGGAGTAAACTGCAGATGGCAATTACCATCCCAACATGATAGCAAATGCATTGCACTAAACAAAGAATACATTTAGATGCATGTGGAAATTCAGTTACTCCATTGTGTTTCATACATCATTTTTGTGCACATACATCATTTTTTTTGTACAAAATAGATCAAGGATGGGACCAAAGGAATGGTAGCCATCAACTAGCATGCCCCCTCACCACACCCCCCCACCCCCCACTTCCCACCTTTTGTTTTCTTCTGAACACAACAATATTGCTTGAGTAGACCTATGATGCAGTTACCTTAAACTCTAAGTCAACTTCCATGCTATATCCAAATGTTCCCTGATACTTCTCTGACATTGTAAAGAATAAAGGAGAGAAAATTAAACCTTTCCAAAGAACAGTAGAAATGTATTAGTTGAATCACCTTAAACATGATCATGCTGGCAAGAATGGTGAGGGTAGTAAACATGACATAGTACACCGGAGATATAACAGCTGTATTAAAGGTGTCCAGTGCCTACACAGACGAGCCATCATCAAGATCCAGATTCTGCTTAGAATAGGACTGGAGTTAAAATTTCTAAAATAAATTAACTTTAGAGCATGTCAAAAATCTGAATACCATTGCTCTTAGTGTGAAGCAAATTTCATCAAAGAGGGTTTGCACAGGCTCACTATGTAAAAGGAGATGAAGAGATAATTATAGATAAATACCAAGGGACTCAGAAAAATATTAATGTCCTTAAGAACAAAGAGTTTTTTTAATTCAACTTTCAGATAATAGAATAAAACCATGCTTGAAGATACTGAAAAAATTCATGACAAGTTCCTTAATGGTTATCATATAACATAAAAAACGAGGTTACCAGTATGTTTTGGTCCATGGAGAAATAAGATTGGCTGAATCACAATGCCATGGTACTGCTAAAACCTAATATCCATATCCCTTTTGTTTAAGGAAGCAAGATATAAAGGAACAATAAGGTTTATTCCAAGGAGAGAGTGTTTATGCTAAAGCTATTGGCCCATTTTCCAAATCCATGTGGATTTTAATTATTATCCTCTATTTCATGAATAAAAGAACTAGTAAATGAGTTGACCCTTTGTGCAATTGTATATGTATATGTGTGTGTGTGTGTGTGTGTGTGTGAGAGAGAGAGAGAGAGAGAGAGAGATGCAGGATGTTGCACTCTGATGCCATTACATGAGGGTTAATATTTCTGGTCAGAAATAATGATATTGACAAAACTAAGCTCACATGGTTTTCGAGAGGAGTAGAACTGTAAATGGTCTTCAGGAAACCTCATTACTGTTTTGCTTTGTCACACCAGAGTATATGTGCATTGTTAATAACAATTATACACCTCCAAAATGATGGAAGTTGGTTTCTTATTTTTTCTCAGGATGTTATTTTCTAAAATTTTCCCTGGATAGAACGCCATTATTCCATAAAACAAAACACCTTGGGGAGGTCCAATGCTGAGACCCAGGGATAGGACAAGTAGATGCATGTGGCATGGGGACCAGTCAGAGACATTTAATAACATGCTTTTTAATATCATATTTACTTTCTTCTAGCTACATTTTTTTGTAGGGAAAGAGAGTTTTCTGAGGTTATATGATCGATCTTTATCATCTTGATTGTAATATTGGAGTACAGTTCGCTATATTAACTAGTGAAAGGAATGAGATAAATTACGCATGCATTGCCAGCCTGATCTCAGAAAGAGTAATCTAAAAAAAAGGAAGCCAATTTCCAAATCTTGGAAAGTTATAGAATTCTTTCATGAACAGAAGTACCAATCTTCTAATTTGGCAAAACAGGACAGCAAAAAGGTTCATGGATATACTATTTCCAAACAGAGCTTTAGTTTAGGCTATAGTTTTTCTCATAAATTATAAATCAGAATTCTGCCAGATAAAGACTGTTTGGAAGTTTTTCTAATCCGATTTTCTGTTCATGCTTCTCTACCAAGCTGGCTAGATTAGATCAATAAAGTATTATTTATTTATCTTTCCAGAAATATCAACAAGAATAAATTGAGAATGTGCAATCAGACGCACAGGGAGTTCCAAAGATTGAAGTTAAATATCTCAATTTTGGTTGAGTACCTTAGTACCGCATTAAGGTGTATGTATAAGTTTTGGTCTCTAAGTAGAAGCATCAGGAGTTGAGCATCTTGTTTGAAGAACAAGGCTAGGTGTTTAAGGTACAAAGAGAGGAGGGCATAAATTGAATTTGATCAGCTGATCTAGAGACTAGATCAGTTCCATAAGACTGGGCTCTCGCATGAGGAGGCATGCATCAAGTAGACTGGTCAGGGGAATTTGAGCTCTATAAGACTAATCTGTTGTAATCATCCATTCAATAGTGGATTGCTTCACAGCCTTGAATAGTCTCATGGTTTTCACCTTTGATGAGGTTTCCACATAAAAATTTAATGCAATCATTTTTACCTCTAAATCTCTGCAGCACCATTACACACATCACAACATACTCAAATACTCAGCACAGCACAGCACAGCATGCAGCAGCAGCATATCACAACGACATTGAATTGCTTAAATCTTTCTTAGTGATTAATTGGTTAATTGAGGATTAAAAAAGAGGACTAAATTTAACTTGATAAGAATCCACAAATTGAGACAAACTCCAGTAGTGTCACAGCCTATAAAACTACAATTATTTTTCAATTTGGTATTACAGCATACCCTATAAATTTTCAGCCAAAATTACACAATGAACCCAGCTACAAATTCAATAACTAAAACTAGAAAAATAACTTTTCACCCATTAATCATCACAATGAATTGCTTCAATCCAATCCATAGACCCAGCTACCATTTAACTAAATTCCCAAGGAAAAATTTTCTCAAACAATATGTTTCCTACTTGTTCCACTAATTTTCTAATTGCTATGATTCCATTTCCACTGCCCATGGCAGAAAATTGTAAAATGTCCATAGTTCTCATTATCCATGACTGGCAAGTTTATTGACATGTTTATCATGGAACAAATGTAAGATTTAGAGTAATATCCATACCTGAAATTATTGGTTTATGTCAAGTTTGATTCATAACCAGAGTCAGGGTTAAACAGTAGTGATAGACTGTAATGTTGATAATATTAATTTTAGAGCAAGCATGTTTTCTGAGTGATGTACTTGTGAAGGATATGTTTTCTTTAAATTCTTGATCCACCTGGTATGTCAACCCCATGTACCTTATAACATGATCCATTGATGAGGCAAGATAGGTGTGGGATTACTGGATGATAGAGCTTTTACAGGGTTAGAAGACAAAGTTCCCCTTTTTCCTTTCTTTTTTTCCCATTTTGTAGGAAAATATTTTTTCATTTTGAGCGTAGACTTGGTTTATCACTTCCATTTTAGGTTGTAATAATTGAAGTGATTAGGGTATGTTTTAGCTAGTTTTAGCTTGGATCATTGGAATTTATTTAAACATAATGGATCAAAGTTTGAGTTTTAGTTGCTCTATAATTCTATTATTTGTTGGAATTGGATAATTTGGGCCATATTGATGCTGGTTTAAGACTAGTATGCAAAGGATAATCTACACTCAAATCCCAAGAGTAAGGAATTAGGAGTGACCTTCAGACCAATGTTATGTTCACCATTATGATGAATGGAGAATGTGATATCCAACCAATAATGCACCCTAGTATTTACTAATGTATAACAATGACATATACTTTCAAAGCTAATTTCTGAATTACCTTGTTCAAATAGTTCACCTGAAGAAGACAACAAAGGATCACAACCACGGTGAAAAACCATGTTTGAAAGTAGATAAATTGATTTGTACCCAAAAACGTCAGTTTCAAAGCAATTGCCAATGCTTTCACACCCATAACCTGCCAACAACACGACATTAAACCTAAGAGAATCAGATTAATGGTTTCAATATGCACAAGTTTCAAAGATGATCAACACACCGTAAGAGAGCCCATGAGTGAACAAATTCCAACATATACGATCATATGGGTGCTCCCATAACGTGGCACAAATCGGAAAATAAGGATGAGAACCAAAACCAGAACTATGGAAGTGTAGACTATAAAACCTGTCAACATCAAGGATTTTTTTTTTTGTCAGCTTGACCCTCCCAAATGATACATGTTTTTAAACACAAATTAAAATAAAGCACCAAAGAATAGACTCATTGTTGTTGACATAGCTGAGTTCTTGGAATAACGTATTTTACATCTGATCATGCCACTGATTTTGCTCCATGCATCATCTCACAGTACTATTGAGAATACAACATTTAATTTAGCATATTATTAAGAATTTTTTTTGGTGAATTTCTAAAAAAAATTGGCCTTGTTGCTTGCTAGTTTATGTAACATGAATCAATCTCTTATTTCCATTATGTGAAAATCCAAAATCATCTTTAGCTCTAGAAAATGGATGTGCATGAGGAACTAAAGCTCTAAAATCATGCAAATTACACAAATAAGTAACCTGAAAAGCTGAAACTTCTAGCAATTAGCACAGGCTACAAGTTAAAAGATATAGAAACCAAGGGAATACAGTATTGAGTGTACAACTTCAGATACCTGGCTCTGTTGCAAGGTTCCATACTTCCTTAACAGATTCGATATCTTTTTCCTGTGGAGCATGTAAAACGATGCTAGTAGAGCCCACCACACATAGGACACATCCAAGTATGCCAAAGATATGCAGTTTTTCCTCCAAAATGAAATGAGCCAACACGGCACTGCAAGAAGCAAAATTTTCTTTAGAATGTTTTTCATTTACTTTTCTTAAATCTTGGATGGCAATTCTGTCTTAGGCCATACCTGAAAATAATGCTTAGAGCTCCCAAAGGGGTTACAAGAATTGCAGGAGCAAATGCATAAGCAGCAAAATTAGCTATCTCCCCAAAAATCACTATAAAAGCATAGAAACTTAGCATAAACACAAAGCATGAAGGAGGGAATTTCACATAATTGTAGAAAAACAATACTAGAAGCAATAGGAGAAAAAGTAACCACAAAATGTTAAGGGACCTTTATTTGACAAATATGAAATAAACATTATGTAACCAATATTGTACCCAGCATGGACATAATAATCCTGAGTGATGGAATTCAAAGGGTATGATTCAGAAGAGTAAATAGATGTAAAAAAGAACTTTTCATCCTTTTATTCACTGTAGGTTCATCACACTTCCACCATATATTTACAATTCTATAATTTTTCTTGGTCCAAAGAATGAAATTATTTATGGTCTCATGTGCACAGGGGTATCGACTGGGGAAAATTGCAACTTAGGTATTAAGTCTTAACTTTCATGAATCCAAATATAACAGTAACTCTCCTCACAGTAACCATTTAATGACACATTGACATCAATCCACTTATTTATTATGGTTCCTCCAGATTTTCATAATATGATAGGATAAGGATTTAACATGACAAAAGTCTCACGCAACTTTGAGTAAGTCATCCCTATCAATCATTTTTGAGATTTTAACATATGTCATTGATGCTAGGCTGTTGGGATTGTGTTTAAGTTACAATGGTGTGAATGTGAGAGTTGATATAACTTCATCTCCATTTCTTGTATAATCAGTGAAATCAGAAGCTAATTCAGACTGGAGATTATACTATGCTGGTGAGTGAGTTACCTTAATTTATTTTCATTGACTAACATTTATCAAGAATATTGGCACTGATCTTATAATAAACTTTACTTGCCAATTGATCATACACAAACCACCACCAAACTCAAATATCTTCTACACATTCTGCTCAAGCCAAATCATCCATGAGGCAGAAAGCAAAGCACAAGACCAAATTGCTTTGCTCCTGGCCCTTTTGCTAAAGCCCTAGAAATAACCAACCAACATATCTAGGATTTCTTTCAAACCACCCAAAGAATCTTAGCTACAGAGAACAGCCTCTGACAACAGCAAAAGGCAATTGAACAATAAAAAAAAGATGGCGAATTGTGGATCTCATCATATATTCAACATATATAACACACCTTTATTAAAACAAATAGCTTTGCAGAATCTCTTGAGATGAAAAGACTGTTAGAATTCACCTTCTTATGGGCCACAAACTATTGGTATTGGTTGGTATCTCATTAATCGTTTGTCATTCTGTTTTTTATTCTGCAAGATCAGGGGACAATCTTATAGTTGTTCACAGTGATCTAAAACAAAGCAAGTGTAAGCTATGTTCTCTTCTTTATCGTACCTGAAATAGTAGAGCACTATTACCTGCTGCACCGACTTACCAACTCCAAGGGGTAAAACTACTCTTAAGGACAGTGTTGTAATATTCCTCAGTTAATAAATTCTTCCTTTTCCTCTTATTTACAGTTTACCAGATTCATAGTTTGGTTAGAAGTTGATTGAGTTGAATAAAGAAGGATTTTGAACAAAACAGACACACCCTTTCCAAAGACCAGCACCTCTCTCAAGACATCATAAAGAAAAATGGACATTTTCCATGGAAAGGAGAGGCAAGATCTTCAATATCATACCTATTAAGATTTTGCAAAAGTGAAAATTCTGTGCCAGAGAGTCATTGGAACAAAAATAGAGACTAGAAATGGTAAGTTACTCCTCATTGAAATACGAAAGTGGCAAGCATGAATGGAAAAAAGTTGGTTTCCAAATCAATGATCCTCACAAGGCACAATCTTTGATCCATGAAAAACAAGAAATCACACATGGTGATGAGCTATTGCCATCCTTGGGAAATAACTTTCCTTGAAACAAGTTTTCCTTATCCCAGTGGTTCTAAAATTTTCCCCATGTTTTAGGAATAATGGCTAGCTTAGATTGTTTTAGAAAGTTCACTATTCATAACTTGTAATTGAAAAAATTAGGAATTTGAGCTCTTTGTAGGACTAGAGTTTTATTTGGAGTTAGATTCTTCTTCACAGAAAAGAGGAATAGTTTATAACTTTTTGTTGGGAGGACAATCTTGTGATTTGAAATTAGTTAAGAATTAGAAGAGATTAGAAGAGATTGTTCTCTTCTCTTTCAAATTTCTCAGCCTTTTCTGTTCAGAATTGATTGTATGTTACATCATACGATAATCTAGAATCAAGCGAATTAATTTTTCTGGTCTTGACTCTTCAGTAAATTGGCAACTAGAAATCTCCCAAAACTTATAAATCAGAGGAATATTAGAAATTTTTGCAATACAAATTACCACATATTTCCCACGAAACCAACATGATTCAATCTTTTTATGCTAATTTTTTATTTTGTCTCCAAATCTCTAACACTGCTTCAAAGACAAAAAACTATTATGGACTTCAAATTTATAACATAAGCATCACATTATACTTGCACACAATTCTCTGATTCAAAAGATTAAAATTTTATTGCATCATTGACAAGACACTAAATTTTGATGTCCAAAACTAAAAGACAATCCAAACAATCGTTACTTTATAATCTTTTTAATAATGACTTCATATTCAAAAGCAACAAATGGAATATCAGGGTCTTACAAATTCAAACAGGATTTGAAGATTTGTCAGAACTTACTAGTTATCATCCCAGCCCACCACAAAGGCTCATACAAGTATGAGTACCCGCCAACACCTGATCAGAGGAGCCAAAGTAACAATAATGAAAAGTCATCCTACAAGCCAAGAACACAGAAATGGAAAGTGGTCGATATGAAACCCAAACACTCATTCCAAAGAAGTCAAAAGTCCTCCTCCAACACATGGAAAAGCACACATATGTTTCCATGATTAATAGGACACTTCTTCCCATTAATTATTAGAGTTATGAACAACCAGTTGAAACAAACCGGTGAATTCCTGATTCTGATATCGACTGGAGACTTAATATATGTTTTATTACATTGGGAATGTCCAGAATAAGAAGTACATTATGCCTTCCTTTATGTGAGACAAATTACAGTCATTACTATAATCATTACTCATCTCAGCATTTTGGGCTTCTGCATACACATAACCTCAAACACCCAGAACTCATTGACTCTATCTGAATGTTTTCCTTTGTAGATTATAATAAGAGGGGGAAAGGAGTAGAATCGAACCTGCTCTGACTCCAGTAGCCCCTGCTTTTCTGAGACCCTTCTTCTTAACAATAAAGCTAGAACCAATAAAAATGCTTGAAGAGAGGGCCAAAATAAGCCCACGAACATTGTCAGATGAATTCCCCATTAGACAACAACAAAAGGGGAAAAAGAAAAAAAAAACGAAACGGTTCTCGTCCTGCAGGGCCAAGCTCTGTACCAATTCCAATTCCTACATCCAACCCGAACACCAGAAAACTCAAACCCAGATGTAGAAAACCCAGAAAGAGAGAGATTAAAGTAAAAGAAAGAATGAAGAGAAGTAACCTCTTGGCTCTGCTGCAAATGGGAGTATGGCTAAAAACCCACCTCCCTCATTTCCAGAAAAGGCTGGTTTGGTGGTGAATTTCGGATGGGTTTGGCGAAAGGTGGCGGTGGTGGCGATGATGGTGGTGGTGGGAGGGCAGAGGCAGGAAGGCAACGGTACGTACGTTACACTTTGCAGACACGTAAAACGTAAACCACCCATTTAATATATACTCCGCATCCCGCGTCCCTTCTTTTCTCTCTCTTGCTCCCACCATGCCGCCCTTTTCCTTTCAATGAATTTGATTTAAAAGAAAAAAAAACAAAAATTATTTTCCTTTCTCGTTTCTTTTTTAACCATGTATCTGGTATGATAGTTGTTGAATGCCATATTTCTACTCAATGATTTGAAACTCATGCTTGGATAATTGGAATAAGAATGGAAACAAGAAATTTATTCTATTTGTATCTATTGCTATAAATGATTTATTAAAATAAAAATAAATGAAAATATATATTTTTATTTATAATTGTGCTTGAAAGGGTTATTAAAAATAGAAATATTAATAGAAAATTTATTATTTTATTCAAAATTTCTAATTATTTGTTAAAAATCTTGTGGCAATAGCAGCCTTTTTTAATATCTAACAACATGAGATATCTATAGCCAATGTATTTAATAATCTTAAAATATATAAAAGATTTTTCTCATATTAATAAATATCCACTAAGGAGATATTTTGACTTGAAATGACTTTTGTTTGTTTTTCGAAAACAATTTTGAAAAATGGTTTTTGAGAACAATTTTTGAAAACAATTTTTTAATTTTTATAAAATAAAAGTTTTTTTGAAAACCTAAAATATTTTTAATATATTTTTAATATGTTTTAAAAATAATTTAATATATAGTATTTTATTTTCAATCATCTTACATGTTTATATAATTATTTCTTAAAATAATTTTCAAAAAATAATAGAAAACAACTAAAAGATGTTTTTTAAAAACACCATTTTTTTGTTCTTAAAAAACAAAAAAGGACGATAAATTTTTGTTGTCAAACATTTCCAGCCTCACCTTGTCTTTCATATTATAACTAATTTGTTTCAACATATTTAATGCCTTATCTTCAAATTAGGATAATAAGATAAGTGCACAGACTCTTTTACACAACTATCTTAAAGTAAAGTAAATTAATTAAAAGGATTTTTTTTTTTTTTTTTTTGGAAAATTGGAAAGTTTGGCATATCCATGTCCTAGAAAGCCAGGTGGTGGCACAGCTTTAACAAGAATATTAAACACAACTCCAAAATTTAAAAGATACAATTTGTTGTTGGTGTATGAAAAAGGAAAATGCATGGTTTATGGCAATGGGTTATATCTAGAAAATGAAGTTTTAGGCCAGCAAAACCCCTTTCTTGAAACCTTATTTAGGCAGTGTTACCTGGAATGGTATTAGGATTTTGGTAAGCATGTGTTCATACCTTTCTTTTTGGCAATTGAATCAATTGGTTTTTGTCAACTCAAATGCTTCAACTAAATTGCTAATTGCTATTACAATCTCAAATCTAATCCTCCTTTGAGTTTATCTATCCCTTTGAGTCTTAAAGAATTCTGAATTTTAAGGATTTTGGGCTTCATTTTCTTTTCATTTTCAAAGATAACATAAATTGATAATATATTTGGGTGATACTTTTTCATTTTCTTTTCTAGAAAATTGATTTCAAAAAATGGAAAAACTGAAAACATTAATATGGTGTTTTCATTTTTTTTTAAATGAAAACAACTTTTTAAACGTTAAAAATAGAAAATGAATAAAATCAAATAAAAGGCTTGGGTACATAATTTATTTAATATAAAAAGAATATGAATATTAAAAATAGGAAATGAATATTAATATAAATAAAAAATTCTCATAAATGTTTGAAATCAAATATCTTAAAAGTATAATAAAAATATTTTTGTTGTAAAATAAAAGATTAAGAAGAAGAAAAGACGAGATAATAAACAAAAATATTCAAATAATAGTAGAATAAAATGTAGGAAAAGAACGGAATGAATTTTCATTAAAGGTATTTCCTTTTTATAGGGAGTTACAAAGAGATATATATTAATATGGATGATCATTCACAAGTTTCTATAATCTGATAAATTCTCATATTTTATAACACTTCCCCTTGGATGATTATAAGAATATGTCTTGTTAAAACTTTACTAGGAAAAACCCTAATGAAGGAAAAAGAGTACAATATTCTTTTGGATTACTACAACTGCCTTGTTAAAAACCTTGTCGGTAAAACCCAATGAGATAAAACCTCAATGAAGGAAAAAAGAGTACAACATAGTGATATTCTTATTAATTAGCTCCCCCTCATGTTGACATGATTATATTTTCTCTAGTAGCACAAGATAGATATCTTTGAGTCAGCGTATTTTAATGAGCTTATTGAGTATTGCAATTGACAATGCCTTTGTAAATAGATTTACTAAATTGTCACTTGATCTTACTCATTGAATAGAAATTTCATCACTCTTCTAGACTTAATGAAAGTAAAAGACTTGGGCGATATATGTTTGATTCTATCACCCTTAATGTATCATTCGTTAATCTATGCAATGCATGCAACATTATTAACTTGGTAGCATTACTTCTTATAGAGATAGTCCACATGTTTCCATTATTTGCTTAATTGATCTCCACGATACTGTTGTATCACCATAGATAAATACATACCTCATTTGAGATCAAGCTTTGTGGGGGTTTGAAAGATAGTTAGCATCTACATATTCAAACAATTAAGATTCTAATCCTTCGAAATAACATAGACCCATGTTATCATAGTACATGATTGGCTTTATTCTAATGTCTCTAGGTTGGTGTAGAACTATATCTTGTAAGTTAACAAGGAATGCAATATCTAATCATGTATAATTTGCAAGATACATCAATGCACCAATAACACTGTAATATGATACTTCTAGACCAAGTAGTTTTTCATTATCTTCTTTAAGATGGAAGGGATCTTTTTTCACTTTAAGTGAACGAACTATCATTGAAGAACTTAATGGATATAATTTACCAATATGAAAGTGCTTCACGACTTTCTTTGTATATGTTGACTAATAAACTAATATTTCGTTTGAAAAGTACTTAATCTACAGGTCGAGGCAAAAATTTTGTTTTCTAGGATTTTTCATTTCAAATTTACATTTCAAATTTACTTTTCAAATAGTCAACTATTCTTGTAAGCTCTTAAGGAGTTCCAACAAAATTCAAATATTCCACATATACTATAATAATAGCAAATATTCAACATAATGAATATGCATAGACAAATAAGGTAATACATATATACTTTTCATTTCAAATATTCATTGAAGTGATTGTACCACATGCTTTTGGATTGCTTAATCGATACAAGGATCTTTGTAGCTTAATTGAGTATAAGCTACGTTATTTTGAATTAGTTGCTTTAGGCATTTGAAATCCTTTAGGGATTTTCATATATATGTTATTATCTAAAGATCTATGTAAATATGCAGTAACGACATCCATGAGACGCAAATCCAATCCTTCTAAGACTGCTAAACAAATTCGATATCTAAATATGGTTGCGTCCATCATAGGAGGATATGTTTTCTCATAGTCAATACCAAGTCTCTATGAGAAACCTTGAGCTATGAGTCATGCTTTATATCTCATGATTTCATTTTTCTCATTACACTTTCTTATAAATACTCATTTATATTTAACAAGCTTGACAACTTCAAGCGTCTGGAATACAAGTCCAAATACTTCTCATTTTTCTAATGAGTCTAATTTTGTCTGGATATATTCTTTCCATTTTGGCCAATCTTTTATATGTTGTCATTCATCCATAGTTTTTGGTTTGTGATCCTCATCATTTCTTATGATGCTAATAACTACTTGAAAATAAAATATATTTTCAATGAAAAAAGTATTTCAATCTCATTTTCTCCATATATAAGTAAATAATTGAGATCTCATCATTATTAGGTACTTGTGCCTTTTTAGGAGTTGATTGTAAAATATATGCCTCTCCTAGGGCTACTTGTTTAAATTGTGCCTCTTTAGGGGTTGCTTGAGACTGATCAATCATTTTAATAACCCATTTTATATACAACTTCTTCAAGAGTGCCACTTTTAATATATCTTTCCTTATGTTTTCCTCTTCTAGGGAATGTCTTTGCTTCTTCAGGGTCTACCATGCTTCAAGCATGCCTTAAACTAATTATTTAATTGTCTTTTAGGGACATCAACTCATTATTTAATTGTTTTTTCAAGGATATCAACTCATTATTTAATTGTCCTTTAGGAATATCAACTTATTATTTAATTGTCCTTCAAGGACATCAACTCATTATTCAATCGTCCTTCACAAACATCAACACATTATTTAATTGTCTTTTAGGGACATCAATTCGTACTGGAATATTCTAGGTTAGTGAAAATGATTTTGTCACTTTTTTTTTATATCAATTAAAGCATTTGACAGTTGATTTGCAAGTTCTTGCAAATGAATAATCTTTTTGAACTTTTAGTTCACATTGATTAGTACGAGAATCAAAATGAGTCAAATTCAATGCATTCCAAATAATTTCACATCATTCTTTTGGAACTAGCTCTTCTCCCTTTAATAGAGGGAAAATTGTCTCATTAAAATAATAATACGCACAATATGTCATTCTACCTTTCAAGTGTATAGGTAGACTAGTTATTAAATAAAAACTTTTGGTTTTATAATGTACATCCATATGACTTTACAAAAAAAAAATATGTATCATAGTTTACCTCAGGGGACCAAATTAGTCTTAAAAGATTCTTTTGGATCTAGCATAGTATAAAGTGTCATTTACATGAAATCAAATACTACTAGTGACATAGTATAAGCTCTTCTGAAGCCTTTAATCATGTTTCTATCACCTGATATAATATTAACATTGTTTGTCATCAATGTTGTGCAATTAATGAGATAAGAGTTTCATTAAAATAACAAGTCATAAAACATGTCATAAAGACCTCGTCTTTATAGAGTTGAAGAAATATTATCATTGAGAAAAAGTTAAAATCAATGGAAAAATACTAGTCATCGATGATTACTTACTTTAATAAGTTGTTAAAAGTAACAAGAACATATATAACATCACAAAAAATATAGAAAATATAATTTAAAGTTATATGTTTCTTAAATATCTCACACATTTGATTTTATAAGTGTGAAACAATTTATACATGAAATAACTAGGAAGTATTTCAATAATCAAATTGATTGTAATGATAAATCAATAATTTTATTCAAATATTATCATGATCTAAATCGATGTGCAAAATTAATTCATATATCAAAATTTCAAGAGAACATATCATGATTTAAATCATCTTTCAAAATTTTCATGTCTCAAAACTTTAATTGAAACACTATAAATCCATCTAAATATATATGTAAAGATATAACAAAGTATAAAAACAATAGTTAAACTATTGCAATTTCAAAATTATTTTTGGATAATGAAATTATTGCATTAATATAAATGCTATATGTGACAACATGCAATAGTATATATTATTTTATATAACTAAAAATTTCTTAATCATAAAAACACGTCTTAAAGAAAATTGACATGCAAAATTAAATTATTAATGATATGACCAAGTCATATATTTCACATTATAAAAAAATAATCAAAATTTTTAACACATAATTTCTTTATTAAATTCTCAATAAGTAAATCCAAATTAAGAATGTTATCCAAAAATTTTAAAATATAAATACACATGCTATCCAAAAATCTCAACTTTCTAATGAAACAAGCATATTTTACATAAGATATTAGAAAATCCAACTATTATATCAAAAGATTATTGTGTATTAAACAATTAAAATAAATAAATAAAAAATCTAAAATATCACATCTAACACGAGAATATTAAATATAAATATCATACTTTCATGCAACCCAAAAATTCTACATTTATATGTAAATATTTCTACTAATAACGGTATAACTTCTAATAATAGGAGTTTATAAAAAAATTATCAAGCACTTACCTATTTGTATAGCTTGATATACAAAATATTAATCTTTTGATAATATGTAAATATTATCTATATGCTTGTTATCATAGTTTCAAGCTATAATATATTTAATTATAACTTTTGGTTTTATGAATTTCATAAAATTATACAAAATTGTTAGTTATCAATTTTGTTCTCTAACTTCTAACTATAAAAAGGTACATATTAACAACTTTGTCATAACCTTTGATTAGTACATAAAATATTAATTTTCTCATTTTCATAACTTCATGTTATGAATAATAATATTTATATAACTTATGGTTATATAATACAAGTTTATAATAAAATATATTTATTTTCATATAGCTTTTGACTATATTAGTTTTAACAATTATTAATTTACTAACTTTTTCTTTATAACTTCAGGTTATGAATAATTAAAATTTAAGTAATATTATAATAACATTAAACAATTGACAATTATATTATAATGTAGCTTATGCTTATACAACAAAATTAAGAAAAAGAAAATTATGTATCTTTTAGCTACAAAGTTGTTCATTGACAATTTTGTTTTGTATAACTTCTAGTTATACAAGAAAATTAGAAATTATTTGCACAACTTCTGGCTATGAAACAATTATTAATAAAAATTGTTTCAATAATTCATGGTTATGAAAAATGCGTGAATATGAAATAAAAATTAAAAGTCAATATTTTTCATAACTTCGGGTTATGATTGTTTTGTCAAAATAAGAAAACATGCAAATTTGTATATAGCTTGATCCTATGAACTATTTTTTGTGTAAATTTGTGCATAACTTCAAATTATGAACTATTCATGTATAACTTCTAGTTACACAATATAATTAAAAGAAATTATAGAAATTAAAAGTTAATATATTTCATAGCTTCAAGTTATGATTATTTTGTGAGAACAAGAAAATATTTAAATTTGTACATAACTTCAGGTTATGAACTATTTTTGTGTAGATTTGTGCATAACTTTAAGTTATGAACTATTCATTTTATAACTTTTGGCTATACAATATTATTTTGTATAACTTTCAATTATAATATATAATTAAAAACAAATAATTATGAGTTATATATATAGCTTTTGGCTATATATTTGTAATTTTGGATTTGAACATAGCTTCAATCTATGAGCTATTCATTATACAGTTTTTGGCCATATAATGTTATTTTATGTAACTTCAAGTTATATAATATAATTAAAAAGTAATTAGGAATCTTATGCATAGCTTCCAACTATGTATTTGTAATTTTGTTATATACCCCCATAACATTCAATTATGAAGATTGTACATATTTTTCATAACTTCTGGTTATGAAAATTTTTCTATATAACTTCTAGTTATTAAATAATTAAAATATGTAATTATATGAAATATAATTCATATAGGTTCTGGCTATGAGATAAAATAAATAAAAACTATAGTAATACAATGCATACTATTCATATTTCATTCAAAGAGAATTAGGTTACATACCTATAAGAAAATGTGGATGATATATATATATATATATATATATATATATATCTTGAGCATTCTTCTCTTTTTTCTTTTCTACCTTGACCATTCTTCTCTTTTTCTATATACTTAGAGTATCGTGTTGATAACATGTTGTAAAATAAAAGAATAAGAAGAAGAAAAAACAAGAGAATAAACAAAAAATATTCAAAGAAAAGTAGAATAAAATATAAAAAGAGAACGAAATGAATTTTCATTAAAGGTATCTATCTTTTATAGGGATTTACAAAGAGACATACATCAATATTGATGATCATCCACAAGTTCCCATAATCCGATAAATTTTTATATTTTATAATAATTTTGTTATTTATTATACTATGTATTATCATAAGTGGATATATATTTTTATATTATAATAATTTATTCAATTAATTATAACTATATATATACACCATTTTTTTTAGTGAAAACTAAAAAAATAAACACGATTTTGTTGATTTTATTTTTTTCGAAATGATTTTTACGTTTTTTAGTCGAACACATTTGCAAGAAAAAGGAAAAAGTGGGAAATGGAAATAGTTTTTAGAAAAAGAAAACTAGAAAATGTTTTCCTAATCAAACTCATGGTCAACTTCCTCGTATCAAAACAAAATTAATAATTTAATTATTCTATTCAAAAATAGTTTTTATTTTATCAAAAGAATTTTAAACAAAAAGTTATTATATTATAGTAGCTTTACATGTTGTACACTAAGATAATGGAATCAAGAAAAAAAAATGATATAAATTGAGATGGTGATAATCAAAAGGTGAGATAATGAAATATAATAGATGAAAATTGAGAAAACGTTAGATTGAGAGTGGAAAGGTAAAATTGAGCAAAATTGGAATAAAATTTGTTAATGAAAAAGCTATCGGATAACAAACTTAATATAAATCAATTTTTGTTGCGACAATTGTTAGGATAGAGCCTTTAAAAGCATGAAATAATGTATCAATTTGGAATTCATTATTTATTTAATGATATTCCAATTTCACTTTTATCCATCCGTATTCTATCCATTGTACCTTATAATAATTCTTGCCTAATGTTCCTTATATTGTACATGACTTTGTTGCATTAGAAGTTACATAAAAAATCCAAGTCATTGGTCTTTTGTAACTGAATGACTTGTTTACAGTTGGTTCATAGATTTAGGTAATCTATTAGATGATTTAGTGTATTACCACCTAATTGGAGGGATGATTAGTCTTGGCCATTGTGATGAGTTTCCCATGGTGAGTGCACTAGTGTGTATAGTTACACATTAAACATGACCTAGGGTGAATCATAATATAAGACTATCAAGTAGTCATGACTTCATCAAGTTGATTTATTGTATTTTCTCTTAATCTTAAGAGAATACTAAGCTTGTACCTATGTTAGTACTGGCTTTGAAGTACGAGTGAGATCGTAAAGTGATCATATATTCCTATGGATTGAATTACTATTGATGGAAGCCGACAACAATAGGTATTCTCGATAGAGGCACCATGATATCTCATAGAATTGAGATAAAATGTCTTATTAGGTGATTCTAAGGAGGAGTATTTATGTTATTATGATCATAATAGTTCCTTAAGTGGAACTTGACATAAGTTTTTTTTAAACTAAGATTTGTCAATTGATCATATAATAGGAGGATCTATAACTTAAGAATAGTAGAAGTAGTCTTGAAAGGTCGATAACTTCTCTTTGTTAGACTACAAACATCAATTCAAGGAGAGATTGAAAGTAGTGGATAGTAGATCACAAACCTGAATATTACATGGGGTACTAGAGTGTAGTTAATTTTCTATAATAAGATGTTGAATCAACTTCAAAATTGGAATTTGAGATAGCTGTATTGTCCTATGAGTCCTAGTGGTCCCCGCTTGAGCTCATATACCTTGTTAGCATGGTTTATGAGGATTGGATCAACTCTTAGTTCACTTATGTGTATGACATGAAATATGAGATGAAAAATAATAAATTCTGTCCATTAGATTAATTATACACACAGTTTATATAGGAGATTACAAGAGAAGAAATAGGAAACAAGAGACATAATAGGAAACTAACTTATTCCTAAATCATAAAACTATCTATTTATAGAAATAGGAAACTAACAAAACTATCTATTTACAGAAATAAGAAACTAACATAATAGGAAAATAATTCTCCTATTTTATTTACAGCTCAACAGTGTATAAGGATATTTTGGTAATTATGTAAGGTTACATATAGGTTAGTGAACAACATCTTTGTTTAATTGATTAATTAGATAACCTTGTGGGATTAATTAATTAATTAGAACCCAATTTTGGTTAAATTAAATGATCCAAACCCATATGGACTCAAATCACTTAAGCTTAGTTAGAAACCATATAAATACTCCTAGTGATTAGGGTTTCCATCACTTTTATCTTCCACTAGCTAGAGAGAATAGAGAACCCTAATCTCTACCCTTTCAAATTCCCTATTGTTTGTCTGCTAAAATACGAATTTGAGTCACCGGGTGGACAATCGTAAATCTACAAGACTTTTGGGAACATCAATTTGATTATTCAACACTTGAAATTTAAGGTTTGGGAAAGATCATTTTTTTGGTATTGCTTTTATTGCATAGATCTAAAATGCCAACAATTGGTATTAGACTTTATGTTATAAGCATGCTTTGATCTTTATTTAGGGTGTGCTAATATCTTTTTTGCGGTCTTGATATTATCTCATGGCCAAGGGATTCATGTGTGCCATATATATATATATATATATATATATATATATATATATATATATATATATATATATATATATTTATTTATTTATTTATTGTATTTTATGATTGAATGAAATAATTATTTTCTTTCTTAGTTTCTTTATAGATTTTGTTAGGAATATGAGGCTAATCCAACCTATGGTAATCACCCTAAAGGGGGGAGGGGGTGAATAGGGTGATGGTCTCTTTTCGCAAATTTAAACAAATGAATGCAAGAGATAATTATATGCAAGTATATAATAAGCAATATATAGACAATTGCATATAAATTAAGGAGTAGGGAAGAGAGAATGCAAACACAAGAGTTTATAGTGATTCGGCACAACCCGGCCTACATCCACTCTCCTCTAGCTTCAATCCCGAGCTTGAGGTTCCACTAATCCAAGGCTTCCAACCCAAGCCTTCAAGCAATACAATTGGATTATGGTTCCAATTCACCTTTTTGGACTTTTGGCTCCAAGCACCCTTTACACTTCTAAAGAGATATCCATCTCTTGAACAACTTCCTCTCAAAGGTTTACAAATAAAAGATATCACAAAAATCCTAGCACAAGAACTTTAAGCTCAATTGATACAAAAAAAACTAGGATTGAATGGTGCACTAAAAAATACTCTTTCAAGGCTCAAATATAATCAAGAAAGATTTGGAGAGGTTAAACTCATTAAACAATGAAGTTTGAAGCCTTTTTATAGAAGAGAAAAACTAGACTAGCCGTTTGAGGGTTCGATCGGTTGAGCTAGGGGTCGACCAGTTGACTAGCCGTTAGCATTAAATGCTTGGCAGGTGACCGTTGGCCTCAACCGGACCTCAACCGGGAAGAGAAGGCCACTAGGAGAGAGAGAAACTTTTTGGCCTCCCTCAACCGGTCCTCGATCGAACGAGCACAATCGGTCGACTGGTTCCTCAACCGGTTGAACCAGTTGAGCCATTTTTTGGCTCAACACCCAACCTTTTTCAACTTAAAACCTTTTAACATAAGTTTGAAAATCATTTAACACAAGATTTGAGTTGAAAACATGAAATCATCCAATTCTAATGATATTTAAAACAATATTACTCTTGGATGATTTTGGTGCATAAATAAAGAATGAAATGCATGAAAGTCCTAGTGCACCAACAACCTTACAAAGAGATCTTAAGAAGCTTGGGTCTTGAAAAACTCTTCTCTTTGAGGTGGTCTTCTTCTTCATGATTTCTCCTTGGCTTGATTTGTCTTTGTGATTGCCACTTTGGAGATTGTCTTGCCTAATCACACTTGAAATATGATCATTAGTTTTAAACCTTGTGTTGTTATCATCAAAATCAAGATTAACCAAACCTTGGTTTCACAGATTTGATTGTAATATCCATTAAAGGGGCATAGGGTTTTAAGTTTTCTTGTAAAGTTTTTATCTGTTCCATAGATTGAGGTGTAGATCCATTATAAGAGCATAATATTTAATTTCATGGTGTAAAGTTAAATTTTTATCAACTATGGAAGGCTACAAAAGAAGAATTCCTCATTGATATCAATAAAGATTTGATCTTTATTGGAACATCATTTATGAAGTATCAAGGAGTTTCATGGCTGTGGAAAAGGAAAAATATTTCCTTTGAATAACAAAAAGGGAAAAGAAGGATTTTAGATTTTAGATTTTTTTTTTTTTTTTTTTTGAGATCCATGGTAGCATAATGTCATTGACTATGAATCAAAATTGGGGTTGCCTTCCATGAGTTTATTAGGGCAAGTCATATATGATTTTGAAGCTTAAGAAGTCATGAATCTAATGCTTCAAATGGTTCGCAAATCAGAGTTGAAACAAGGGAGATATGGTCGTTTGAAACAAGGTTGTACAAAAGACATGCTATTACGGGATTGAGTATGGGCCAAAACCAAATTCTTTTTGGTTGTTTGGGCTCGGTTTTAGGCCACTTGTTAGGCTCAATTTATGGTGGAAATATGGTGCTTCATGGATTGAGCATGGATGCACAAAGTTGTCATTTTTCAATAGTAAAAGTTTTTATCTTTTCAATTGAGAAAGTTATTATTTTCAATAGCAAAGGTTCCTAAATTTTCTGATTAAGAAAGTTTCTATATTGCATGCATGTATAGTAGACAACCGTATAGGAGCATTATTTTGGCGAGTTTTGATGCCAAAAGTTTTTGCCAAGCTATGACAAGTTGATCAAAGATTAATAATTCTTGTGCATAATTGGAAAGTTGCTTATGCAAAAATATCTCTTGGCTATGAAAACTCTTTTTGGTTTTTTCCTATTTTAGGCATACTGATTATATTGCAAGTGATAAGTAATATTTTCAAAGTTGGTAATTTTGGATTTTCTTATAAAAAATAAATTTTCATGAGAAGGTTATTTCCAAATTATAGTTTTATTCAAATTAGAATGACGTTAGAATGATGTTATTATTAAAGAAGTTTTTATAGAAAGATTTTTTTTTTTTAAGATTGTGAGATAATTTAGTTTCATTTTCTAAAAATCCTTAGAAGATTTCTTTTCCATAGTTTCTAATTTTGAGAACTTCAAGGATTTAATTTTCTAGATTCTCTCACAATTTTTAAAAAATCTTTCTATAAAAAATATTTAATAATAGCATCATGCTAATTTTGAATAAAACTTTAATTTCGAACTAACCTTCTCATGAAAATTTATTTGCCATAAGAGAATCCAAAATTACAAACTTTGAAAATATTTCTCATCACATGCAATATAATCAATATACATAAAAATTGAAATAATAAACAAGAGTTCTTATGTCTAAGGGATATTTTTGCACAAGCAGCTTTCCAATTGCACACAAGAGCTATTGGTTTTCAACTTTTCATAACTTGACACAATTTTAGCAGCAAAACTTTCCAAAATAATGCTCCTATACGGCTACCATTGTGCATGCAAAATAGAAACTTTCTCAAACAAAAAATTTAAGAACTTTTGCTATTGAAAATAACAACTTTCTCAATTGAAAAAATATAAACTTTTACAACCTAAAAATGGAAAGTTTATACATCCATGTTCAGTTCATGACGCACTAGATTTCCACCACAAATTGAGCCTAACGAGTGGCCCAAAACCAAGCCCAAATAACAAAAAGGAATTTAGCATGTACTCAATCTTGAAATAGCATACCTTTTGCACAACCTTGCTTCAGACGACCATATCTCCCTCTTTTAAACTTTGATTTGTGAACTGTTTGAAGCATTGGATTCCTAACTTCTTAAGCTTTAAAAACATTTGTGACTTGACCCAATAAACTCATGATACCAATTTTGAGTCAAATTCAATGACATTGAACTACTATGGATAAAAAAAAAAAAAAACAAAAGAAAACTTTCTAGAAACCTTTTTTTTTTCTTTTTTTTTTATTCAAAGGAAATATTCATCATTTTCCACAGCCAATAAACTCCTTGATACTTCATAGATAATGTTCTAATAAAGATCAAATCTTTATTGAAATCAATGAGAAATTCTTCTCTTGTAGCTCTCTATAAATGAGAAAAATTTAACTTTATATCATGAAATTAAATCTTATCCTCTTACAATATAGCTTAAACCTCAATTTATGAAAAAAAAAAGATCAAGAATTTACAAGAAAACTTGAAATACTCCTTTATTGGAGATTACAACCAGATCTATGAAGAAACAAAGAAAAAAATAATTATTTCATTCAATCATCAAAAACAATAATATAACAAAAAAGAGCATGCATGCGTCCTTTGGCTATGAGATAATAACAAGACTACAAAAAAGAGGTTAACACATCCTAAATAAAGATCTAAGTATGCTTATAACATAAAGTTCTAATACCTATTGTTGGCATCTTAGATATATATGCAATGGATGCAATGCCAATTTATGTTTGGATGTTTTCAAACCTTAAATTCTAAGTATTGAAGAATCAAATCAATGTCCTTTGAAGTCTTGTAGGCCCACAATCTTCCACCTTATAACTTAACCTCGTTTCTTAGCACAAAAACAATGGAAAATTTGGGAGGGTGGAAACTAGGGCTCTCTTTCTTCTCTTTGCATGGTGGAAGAAAAAATTGACAGAAACTCTAACTCCTAAAGGGTATTTATAGGGTCCCTAACAAGATTAAGTGACCAAAGCTCACTTGGCCATAGGAACTCCTTTTTATTAATTACTTTTTTTTTTTATACATATTGATTATGTTGCATGTGATGAGAAATATTTTCAAAGTAGGTAATTTTGGATTTTCTTATGGAAAATAAATTTTTATGAGAAGATTATTTCCAAATTAAAATTTTATTCAACATTGGAATGTTTATAGAAATATTTTTTAAAATTATGAGGGAATTTAGTTTTCTTTTCTAAAAATCCTTAGAAAATCTCTTTTCTAAAATTAAGGAAATATTATCTTATTTTAAAATCTTTATAAAATTATGTGTTCCTTATAAGTATCAGTATTCCAATTTAAAGAATAAATAAAGTTTTTTTAGAAATTCTCAATATGGGTAATTTATTTTAAAAATGGTTACCAAAATATTTGGAAAAATTTAGTAACTTAATGAGAATAAAATATTTTGAAAGTACTTTTCAAAATGGAATGTTTAATTTCAAAAGTGTTTTTCTTAAACTGCCAAGTATAAATACCTTGGATTAATTTTACAATTGTAATTGGATTTATTTTACCACTGTAATTGGATTTATTTTACAATTATAATTGGATTATTTAGTAATTATAATTGGATTTATTTTAGAAATCCTAATTTGAGTCCACTAGGTATTTGTATCTTTCAAAAGCCTAGCCTAAAAAGGTTTTTGGTTTGAGGTGAATATTAAAAAACCTAATCAATCTTTTTTGAGCTTCAAAATCTAAAAATGTTTGTGTGCACATTCTTTAATTGAGAAGGAGATCTGCATCACCTCAAGTGTTAAAAATAGATCTACTAGGAGCACATGTGGCGTTGGGTCGTGAACATGAAGTGCAGTTTAAGTGTTAGGAGCAAGACTTAGGGATAACTTCAACCAAAAGTTAGACTTAAAGGATAATTTCCATCAGGTAGTTTTCTATGGAAAAAATATTGTATTCTGGAGTTGAATGTGTTTATACTTTCATAACTTACAAAGAATAATTTAAAACATGTAATTTTAGACTAAAAATGGTTGAAACATTGTTCACCTCTTCTATGTATTTCCTAGATCAGATAACTTTCATTTTATTCTACTTTCTCTCTCTTTTTTGAGTATCAAGACATTGGTGGGGTGGATCCCATTAAATGGGGCTGACAAGCAACCATCTTAAGAAACCAAAAATTGTTTGGCTTCAGTTACCCATGCCGCCACCGCCACAACCCTTTTTCTTCCAAAAATTAGTGTTTCACATGAAGAGCACCGAGTGATAAAATTGTGACGATTGTGAGCATATTTTGGGGTGTGTGAAACTTAAGTAATATATTGTCTCCATTTCATGGATTCTTTTATCGGCTTTGCTCTGTGGAGGTTTCCCTCACGTAAATGGAGTGTTCCTTTTTCTTACTACTTTATTTTTTAACTGTATATTTTATTTCTTGTGGATTGGCACTGCCATCATTTACTCGTTTCTAAAGGTTGACATAACCACTCAACTGCTTATTTAAATTTACCAAGGTTGACATAATCACCCAATTCGCTCATTTAATATTTTGTGGACTAGCACTACCATCCAGTTACTAATTGATTATTTTTGTGGATTGTCAAAGCCACTTGTAATATTTAACAGGTCACACATATTTCCAACAGATATTATATACCGTGTAAGAGAATATAGGGTATATTTATTTTCTTTCCCACAAGGTATGCTCCGGGTCAATTTTGTTTAAAATTTCTTATTAAATGATGTTATATTTTATAATTTTAAATGAAGACAATTTTTTTTTTTTGAAAATTTTGATTAAACTAAATCTTAATAAAAATTAAAAAGTATATAATCTAATATAATTATATAGGTTAATTGTAAAGGATTTGTTATTTAAATAATCTCAAAAATAAAAAATTTCAAAATTAGAAAAAGAAACCAACTTTAAATTAATGAAAAATAAAATTGAAAATAATAACTAGAAACAAAATAAAAACAATACAGATATTAAATAGATTTGAGAAAGATTTTATTCATTATTTTTTAATTTTATTAAAATCTAAATATATTAATAATTCTTAGTACTTTTGTGTAAAATATAATCTTTTAGAGGAGGTTAAATTTATATTTTAATTTTTTTTAAATTAATAATTTAATGGATGTTTTAAACAAATATGTGAGTGGAAACCATTGCATTAGCTCCCCCCACAAACCATATTATTTATATTATAAACTTACACATTTTTTTTCATCAAGAATAAAACTCTTTGACCCTCGAATTTGGACCATCCTACTTTCACACAATTCAATAAGATTCAATAGCAATTGATATTTCACTATTAAGGGTGTAGTATTATTTGTAGTAGCGGTCCTTATATATATCTAATTAACAGTTGAAATATGTTCCAAAGAAAAAATCTCTATTTGACAGGGCTTCTTCTTACACATGAATTCCATTGGATCGGGAAATGATACATTGGAAGAATCTTTTATAAATTTTCTAAATTATTGCACAAATCCAATCCAATGATAAGTGAGGGAGTAGCTAAAAATGGTGAGGCACAATGTTTTTACCATTAAACAAGCCACATAGTTCACAATACTGGAAGGTATTTTGTCCTGTTTTATGTCTAAGAAGAATTTTAATCTCTTTATCAAGTTTAAAAAAAAAAACAAAAAAACAAAAAAACAAAAGGGAAAATTTTTTGGATAACCAATGGCCTATTCCACCAGGTCATGTGTAAATTCAGAGTTAAAAAAAGAAAAAAAAAATTACAAAGAATAAAGCCAAAAAAAAAAATAGGGCACATCAAATGTTTTTTCCCCTTCCAAGCGAATAGGAGGGTGAAGAGAGCTCCAGAAGCAGTTGCTGGTACATGACACTACAAATCACAAAGTCTCAACCAATTAGTGATCACTGATCATGATGCTGCTGCTACTTAAGAATTAAGACTAAAGACTGAAGACTGAAAAGTGATATTGATGAGTAGTTTGAAAAGTTAAGTCCAATTAATTACCTTTTGAGATAGTAGTAACAAAAATCAGCCAAGATAAAGGCATCAACAAATTCTGAAAGAAGAACCATCAGAACCCACAACTGCGTCCAGTTGCTGGGGAGCATTAGATACTGTCCCCCAGTCTCATAAATCTGCATGACATTAATTGAAAATATATTATTGATAATATTTTATGTAGTGTGAAAAAGGAGGTAGCAAAGCTACTCACATGAATGATCCAAGAACCACAATTGAGAAATCTTCCCACGCCCAATGCAAACACATAATATGCGGTAAAGGGTTCCACCATCTGAAAGGAGTTGAAGAAAAGAAGAGAGTGAAGCATTGATTAATTCACCTTCTCATGGATAATGGGTCAACAAATTTAGTTAATTAACCTTTGCATTCTGCATTAAACGAAGCTGAGGAAGCACAGAGATGGCGCCCAAGTAGAAAGAGAAAGACCAAATTATTCTGGTGAGGAGTCTGTGATGGAAATGACGAGGATGGATTAGCACAGCAAGGATAGCTGAAGGCACCATCTGAAAGTCCAAACAGAACCATGCATGCATGCATGGGAATGAATTAGAGAGAGAGAGAGAGAGAATAAAGCAAGGGGATGGCGGGGGGGTGCATGGGGTTTAATTACCAAAGAATAGAGGGGCATGCTGTCGAGTTCCTTAGAGTAGGTAGGCTTCAATTTGAAGCGAATCATATAAATGACCCAAAGAGTTGAAAGAAATATAGCAGAGCTTAGTAGTGTAAAAGTATGGTCTTCTACTTCAAAACTGCAATATGCTCTTGCTGCTATCACTGTAGCTGTCAGCTCTTGACTTTTTAGGGAAAGCCCTGAAGACGATACCACATCAGTTAGGCATTATATATGCATATCTACTTGCCCTATACATGAATTTGAAAAACACACCTCCCTCTGCTCCACTTTTCAACGCATTTTAAACAAAGTTTGAGGAAAGAGCAGGAAATTATTCTCATCAAGTCATCACAGGATGTCATATAAATTTGGTATACACGGAGTATTTCTAACTTTTTTAACACTTAAAAAATATTAAAAGTAATAAAAATACTAAATACTAAAAATACCACCTTCCTAAAATCACTATTAACTATACTCATAATTTATGTTTGAAAGTGTCTTAACTATGATTTTTATAAAAAAAATATATTGTATAAGATATTTTAGATATTGGTATTATTTTGTAAAATTAAGTTTTGTTATAAGATTAACAAAAAAAAAAAAGGAATCTCTATATAAATGTTGAAGCCTCCATGGGGGAAAAAGTCGTGACGCCACATTCAAAGTCTTTTTTTATTTATTTTTTTCTTTCCTCTTTTACGTTCTAGAGGATTAGTTGATCCCTCCATATATGCAAAACTTGTCCAAAAAAGTTAAAATCTTGTCTATATTTATATATGTATTTTTTTTATTACATATGTAATTCTCTTTTATTTTTATATTTATTGAACAAAAAAAAGAAAAAAAAAATTATGCTTATAATCATATTGTGGGTATTCCTACAATGGGGGCCAAATGGGAAGATTCAAAAATCAAACTTGAAAATTGGAAGATCAAGTTTAAAATTTCAAAATTAATATTAAGAGGTCTTCAATTTGAGATCAAGTGCCCATGCTCTTGATGAATGTGGGCCAAGCCAAAGTCCAAACCTAATCGCAAGTCATGCCATAGTCCAAATTTAAGCCTAAGACACACGAAGGATCAAGCCAAACCCAAAACACTCCAAGAGTTCATGTCAAGCTCAAGACCGCATGTCAAAATTCAAAGCTCAAGACATATCTTATTTTTTAAAGTTAATCAATTTTTAATTTGACCAGATAAAAATTTGTATGCACAATTAGGTTTTGTTTTGAAAAATAGTTTTTGATTTATTTTCTAATGTTTTGTAAAATAAAAGTCAATTTGGGAACCTAGAATATTATTTAACTTATTTTATATGTTTTTAAATAACTTTACAAACTTTTTTTTTTAAATTATTTTCAAGGGGATTTGAACCCCTATTGATAGATAGAAGAAAATTTTCTTTGTTATCATTAAACTATAAATGTATTTTTGTTTAGTTTTTGTTCATTCCCAAATAAAGAGTTAAAACAACTAAAAGATATTATCTAAAAGTACTATATTTTCAATTTTTTAATTGTCAAATATGTTATCTGTCTTTTTGTTCTAAACTGTTCTCAAAGACAATTAGGAAGAAAGACCTTGTAATTAATTTCATAAATCAAGGAGGTGGTGCATCAATATACTCGTGGCTTAGACTTAAATAAGAGCATTAGCCATATATATATGTATTCAAGTTGATAACATGTAATAGCATACGTGGGAGTGATATTGAAAAAAAAAAAATTAAAAAAGCTTGATGACACTTCCATCTTCTTACAAAAACTAGATATCTGATAAATTTTGAAAATTATTTTTAATATTTTAGATAATTACTTGAAGTACTTTCTAATCATCACTTAGTAATGGTTTTTTTTATAAATATTATTATATAATATATTACCAAAAATATTATAAAAACACTTATTATTATTATTATTAGTATAAATGTTTACTATATTTTTTTTAACATAAGTTCAAAATTCACTCAAAACTTATGTCATCTCCTTTAACAAGGTCAGAGATCCTCAATAATTTCTACCCTTAATGGGTGTTTGGTAAATTAATTTAATAACTTAAAGTGACTTAATAACTTAATTTAAATTATTAAATAAATTAAGAATATTTGATAAGATAATATAATGATATGACTTAAAATAAAAAATAACTTTAAATAATAAGTAAAAACAATTAACTTATTTTTAATTTCACATCTTTATTTTATTGTTTTTGCTCTTATTTGCTCTAATTACCTCCGCGATTTTCTTTGCTATTCCATGATCTTCATTATTACCGAACTTTCTTTTACCCTAATCATATATTTATGAAGATAAATATATCAATTTGATGATTTAAAATAAAATTTAAGTTAATTTTATTAATGAATCTTAATATTTAAAAGTAAAAATTAAGTAATAAATTTTAACTTAATAAGTTAAGTATAATTTAACTTAAAGTTAATTTAAATTATTAAGTAATAAATATTAAATTTTATCAAATACCCCTTGAATTTATATGAAATTTGAGAAAGGTATTTGAATCAATATTAGGTATTGCATATCTTGGTATTAGACCGGACATAGAACATATAAATTTTCACCAATTCCTTTATTAGTCATAAGAGAGTTAACTTTTTATTCAACAATGTTAAAATAAAAATTAAAAATAAAAAGGAAAATAAAACAAAGACCAATAATGAACAAATGTGATTTTTTTTCTTCTTTGAAGTAAAAACCCAAGACCAAATAAAATCCTACTATTTTTATTGCCAACTTTTTCTCAATGAAGACATTTTTAAGAAGGGAAAAAGAAATATTTTTTTTTCCTTTTATTTTTCTCTAAAAATTCATCAATCATTAACACAATCGAAAGGAATCAAAAGAAAAACATAACATATACATGAAAATAAGATCAAAGTAAGAAGCAGAAGAAAAAATGGAATTACCAGAACAAGTCTTGGTTTTGATGAGCTTGAAGATGAGGATGATGATGCCAGATAGATGGATGAATTGGGAGGCGACGAACAAAGGAAAGCCATTTCCATATTTGACGAGATGCCTCAAACCCACTAAACAAAACCCAAGGATCAGTATACCCACCAATAATTTTACCTTCATGGGCTGCCTTTCAACCCATTTCAAATTCAACCAACTCTTGCTTCTCTTTCTCATCCCTTCTTCCTTCACCCCCTTTTTTTTTCCTTCTGTACGTTTTAGATATTTAATGAAAAAAATTATCTGCATTTATGGAAAGTTAACTTTAGACTAGGAAATATTAACTTTCCATGAAAGCAGAAACTAATGATGATCAGTAATAAAAATAGATTAAATTAGAATTGGAATAATTATATTTTATAATTACAATAAATTAATTAAAACAGCTATTAATTTTTAAATTCAGACTTTGAAAATCAAAATAAAAATGAAAAAGAATTTTTAAGCATAAATATATATAAATTAATCCGGAAAATTCAGAATGCAAATATAGAAAGAGGATAAAATAGGATATCTTATTTAATAAGAAATATATTTAATCTATTTTAAGATATTATTTTTAATGGAATTTAATATCATTAAATATTATATTTAAATAAGAGAATGTTTTAAGATATCATTGTTAAGGTTTCTTTATTTATGCAAAACAATAATAAACCTAATTCCTAGAACAATAATAACCTTTATTCCCAAGAAGCAATCATAACTCTAATTCTATAGAACAATCATAACCCTAATTCCATAATTTTGCACAAATCATAATTGTCATGGTTTTTAGAATAATATGATGTTCATAGTCACATTATTGAGATAAGACATACCTTTAATTCGTAAGAATTTTTTTGAAAAACTTCTTGAAGAGACTAAACAATAAACATAATAGAAACTATGTTTCTCTCCCTTAACCCCTTAAAAGCCCCTTAACCCCTTAACTTTTAAGTTTTATCTTATGCATTTTATTGATGGAATAGAATGCTTATTTCTAAGGTGGAGAGAGGACGGTTAGAAGTGTACTTTCCATCAACGTACCTTTAATTTAGGAAACTAACTTTTTGAATGAATAAGATTTTAGCTTTATTAATAATTTAAAATCTATGAATAAAAGTATTACATTGTGCTGTTAATTATGAAAATAATATATAAAATTCTTTTTTAATTATAAATTTAACCTTAAAATTAGTATAGAAAATTGAAAAAAAAATGAAGAAAATTGACAAGAAATATAAATTTATGATGGTTAAATCATTGATTTTACAAAACATAATATACTTCTTAACTTAAATTAAATCATTAAATTAATTTATCAAACTGTGGACCCCGTATTTCGCACGATGCGTTCCTACTTGGTGGCAAAACTCTCTTTTTATTTATTTGATGGAAATATGATTTTTAGAAAAGATTTGGAGTCGCCACTTATTTTTATTTTATTTTTAAAGGGAAAACAAAATAAGAAAAAGAAAAAACCCTAAGTGTGACTCCTTATTTGGGAAAACAGGTCTGTGAAAAACCGAGTCGGGTCGGGGGGTTAGGTTACTTATTGAGAAGGTACGGTAAAAAGGCCAAAAACACCCTTTTAAGTCCCTAAAAATGAGTTTCTACTAAATAAGGTGAGGCAAACATGAAAATTAACTAAGAGATTAATGGATATCAAAATGATCAAATAATAAAATGAATCATGTATGAGAATAAATAAGGTGGGAGTGAGATCGTACCTTGGTAGCAAGTAGTAATGCGCTATCATGAAGTGGGATTAGTGCACAATAATGAATACAAAATATATTGCATGCATATCAAATAGCAAGATAAGGATCATACAATATTCATTAAGCATAACAGTTGACAATCAGAAGAGATCATATGTAGGGCCCCCACCAAAGCCCAATTTATCTTGCATGAATTAGTCCCACAAATTCCATTATTTTGGAATTATGAAAAAAAACTCATTCTTGCTTACTTAAAATCAAGAGAAACAAAAAATTATTTGAAAATTGAAGAAAATTTATACAAGTGCATGCCAAAATGAGAATGGCAGCAAACTTATTAAAATCAAGATTTTTGGTGACCTAAAACCCTAATAAAGGATGAAAAACTGTTGAATAAAAAAAAAATTGAAAACTAGAGTGAAATTAAAATTATTTGAAAGAAAACTAGAATTTTGAAATTTATTTGAAAATTGAAGTCTAAAAAATTAAATTTAAAAAAATTGGAATTTAAAAAAAAATTATTTGAAAATGGGAGTTCTGAAAATTAAAGTTAAGAATTGGAATTTTGGAAATTAAATTTGAAAGAAATTGGAATTTTGAAAATTATTTGAGAATTTGGAGTTTTAAAAATTAAATTTAAAAACTGGAGTTTTGAAAATTAAATTTGAGAATTGGAATTTTGAAGGATTATTTAAAAATGGAAATTATGAAAATTGGTTTTGGAAAATTGTTTGAGAATTAGATTTTTTGAAAATTAAATTTAAAAATTGGAGTTTTGAAAAATTAAATTAAAAATTGGAATGAAAATAAGATTATTTGAAAAACCTGAATTTTGAAAATCATTTTAAAGAGAATTTGCGAAAATAAAACTTTGGCGCATGAGGATAAAGAATAATAAATAAAAATAAATAAATGAATAAATAAATAAAGGCACGTGGGCAATATGTGGTGTTGTTTTCCCCAACAATAATAACTTTTCTATGGCCATTTCCAACTGGAAGCTCTTTATGCATGTGGTTAAATACAACCAGGGTGGAAAATTTGGTGGTTTTTTTCAAGTGGGGCCAGTAGCAACTTCATTGTGGTCATCAAATTCAAAGAATATCAATTAGCTTCCATTTCTGTCAGAGAACCAAAAAAAGCCATAATATCTAATAAATGCATTTTATAAAACCCCTTGAGACCATTTCCTTTAATGCATTTTCCATCACTGCAAGCTTCATGATCACACTAGGCTTCTATGCCTAGGTCATGACATGTCCTCCAGCATCCCTCGGGACTCCTTTTTTTTTTTTTTTTTTTTTTTTGGTATTAAAGTAAAAAAAATCATCACTTCACAACCTTTCCATCATCTCATTAACTTTTTCATCAGTCTGCTTCTCCCCTAAGTTTCAGTCCAACCTTTGCTCTCTTAAAGAATGAAATGAAATCATCGTCTGCAAGCTGCCTAATACACCGCTGAATCCATGTAACATCATATCTCCCTACTTCTGGAGTGAAGTCTTGAAGTGAAACACAATAAAAGTTGGTTGCCTTGTGCATATCCGAAGACATAAGCTTTCTAGAGGCCAGAGTTTCATGGGCAACCTCCAAGAAATGTGATGTTGGCTTAACAAGATCAACCTCATTAAAATACCTTATAAGAAAATTCTTAGTCACTCTCCGATGCCAGAACCACAATCTAGGGCAATAAGATGCTGAATTCTTCTAGCATCAACGAACTGCTCATAGAAGAGTGTTTTAAGGAAAGCTTCATTGCCCTTAACATCCACATCATTCACATGGCCGTATCCACCCAATACACAATCCACCGATGCCTCCACACATTCCCAGTAGCCGACGCCTTTACAGTACCCTTCGGTCTTCTTGTGAGGATCTGCTCCATTTCTGATTTCAGCTTCCTACATCTCCTTCGCGTTCTTGAATTCCCGGTCCTCAGAATCTAACCCACCATCCTCAATTTTTGCTCTCCCTTACTCGCGACTAGACCCGTCAAGTGCCTCCTTGTCACCACTTCTAGCCTCACCGCCACCAGCTACATCGAAAGCCCCATTTTTCTTCTCAGCCTCTCTAAAAAAACACTCTTTCCTACCCTTCTTTCTTTAACTTAATCAAATGTCCAGTAGCCAATCTCTAATCTCATCAGTTGGTGATACACATGATGCTATGCACCCAGAAAACCCACAGAAAATGGAGGAGGATGACAAGAAAATAGAGCATGAAGAAAAGAAACAAAAATGAACCTGTGAAAGCTACATTTCACATTTCGTTCTAAGGGACTCAGATTAGTGGGAGGAAGGCAAGCATATTGAAACAAAAAAAAAAAAAAGACAACCAAATTTCCAAATAAAGCCAAGTGAAACAGAGCTTCATTGGGTTCAGATAATGCTACAAAGAACAGTGACTGAAAAAATAATAATGAGCATATTGAACAAACCAAAAATCAGCAAAACTCATGTGCAAACTATGTTAGCTATAATCAAATGAGCAAGCCAAAACCTCAAGTAGCAAAAGAAGAAGGCAATAGGCATAGAAAATGAAGGTGAACAAGAAAATATCCAGCAAACTCACCTAAGGAATCCTCTAAGCAACAAAACTTTATGAGTTTCAGTCTTCTCTCTCTTAGTATCCATTCCTCATTTCTTTCTCAAGTTCTCTTTTCCCTACTCCCATATTTTTCATTTTTCCAGCTACCCCCAATTTTTTTTTTTTTTTTTTTCAGAACTCTTTTCCAACATCTCTTGTTCCATTTTAAGCTCTCCCGACAATCCCCATATCACTTCATCTGTTTTTTTCTCTTTCCGTCCCATCTGGCCACTAAAACAGCTCACCCATGCCCTATTTTTCTTTCATTTCCAATCCCATCTGGCCGCCCAAAACAGCCCACTCTTGGGGTGGTCAGAAGAAAAAAAAGACTTCTTCTATCCGAGGGGGTCTACAAATATGCCCCTTTTCGGTAGAGTTCATGAGTGCAAAGAATATGAACACTGAAGTGAAAAGAAAGTGTGAAAAGTGAGTGAAATAAAGTGAACTTTACTGAAGAAAAAGAAAGACCCCTAAAGGTACATAACTAGAACACAAGCTCACTCAAGGCTCTAAAATCCTAAGAGAAGGGTAGTTCTCAGAGTGCCTCTAAAGTTGCACTAGGGATCCAGACTCAATTTAAGATTTCTCTAAAAGTGACTCGAAAATCGATGTCAAAGATGAGTAACGATTGAACCACCTTAGAGTACAGGAAAGAATGCATCTAAAGGGGATTGCCCTATGTGAACTACATGAGAACACTAAGTGTAGGGTGGCCAACAACATGACCAAAATAAGTGTCGTGAACTCAAAGGATTGTGTCATGTGTAGTGGAAGGGGAAGTCTAAAAGAGCATGATGAACAAGCGATAAGCACAAGGTAATGAGGTGAGGAAAATAAGGACGAATGTAAAATCGTGAAGGCAAGATGTGCAATGCCAATGAATATGAATGCCAAGAGTTATGACTCTGAATGATAAGACTAAGGAAAAATGGGTCTGAACGCCAAAATGAGGAAAGATGGTGACTCTAAATGCCAAACTGAAGACATAGCTCTGAACGCTTAAAACTGAAGACATGACTCTGAACGCCAAACTGAAGACATATGATGATGGCTCTGAACGCCAAACTATGGAGAGATAGTGGCTTCGAATGCCTAAAACTGGAAGAGATGAGTGGCTTTGAACGCCTAAAACTAAAGACATGAATTTGAGCCCCAAACTAAGAATGACAACTCTGAACGTCGTAACTAAGAAGATATGACGGCTCTGAATGCCAAACTGTAAAGAGATGGAGGCTCTGAATGCCATAACTAAGAAGGGATGGTGGCTCTGAACACCAAACTGAAAAGAGATGGTGGCTTTGAACGCCAAAACTGAGAAGAGACGGTGGCTCTGAACGCCACACTGTGAAGGACGACTATGAACGTTGTAACTGAGAAGATATGACGACTCTAAACGTCATAACTAAGAAGGGATGATGGCTTTGAACACCAAACTATGGAGAGATAATGGCTCCGAACGCCTAAAACTAGAAGAGATGAGTGGCTTTGAACGCCTAAAATTGAAGACATGACTTTGAACGCCAAACTAAGAAGAACGACTCTGAACGTCGTAACTGAGAAGATATGGCGGCTCTGAACGCCAAAATGTAAAAAAATGGAGGCTCTGAACTCCATAACTAAGAAGGGATGGTGGCTTTGAACGCCAAACTGAAAAGAAATGGTGGCTCTGAACGCCGAAACTGAGAAGAGACGGTGGCTCTGAACGCCAAACTGTGAAGGACGACTATGAACGTCGTAACTGAGAAGATATGACAGCTCTGAATGTTGTAACTAAGAAGGGTTGGTGGCTTTGAACACCAAACTGAAAAGAAATGGTGGCTTTGAACGCCCAAATTGAGAAGAGACGGTGACTCTAAACACTGAAACTGAGAAGAAACGGTGGCTCTAAATGCCAAACTATGAAGGATGACTATGAACGTCATAACTGTGAAGATATGGTGACTTTGAACGCCGTAACTAAGAGGGGATGGTGGCTCTGAACGCCAAACTATGGAGAGATAGTGGCTCTGAACGCCTGAAATTGGAAGAGATGGTGACTCTGAATGCTGAAACTGAGGAGAGATAGTGGCTTTGAACGCCAAACTAAGAAGGGATGATGGCTCTAAACGCCGAAAATGTGGCAATGAACACCAAAACTGATAATATGACTCCGAACGTCAAAATGGAAATGCGGCTCTGAATGCTAAAATGAAAATGCAGCTCTGAACACCAAATTGAAGATGTGGCTTTGAACGTCGAAATGAGAAGAGATGGTGGCTTTGAACGTCGAAATTGAAAAGAGATAATGGCTCTGAACGCCAAAATGTGAAGGACAACTCTGAATGTTGTAACTAAGAAGATATGACGGCTCTAAACGCCATAACTAAGAGGGGATGGTGGCTCTGAACACAAAACTGAAAAGAAATGGTGGCTCTGAACGCTCAAATGGAGAAAAGATGGTGGCTCTAAACGTCGAAACTGAGAAGAGACGGTGACTCTGAACGCCAAACTATGATGGGATGACTCTGAACACCGTAACTAAGAAGAGGCTCCGAACGTCAAAATGGAATTGCAGCTCTGAACGACAAAATGAAAATGCGGCTCTGAACGCTAAACCGAAGATGCAGCTTTGAACGCCGAAATGAGAAGAGATGTTGGCTTTAAACGCCGAAACTGAGAAGAGATAATGGCTCTGAACGCCAAACTATGAATGACGACTCTGAACGTCGTAACTAAGAAGATATGATGGCTCTGAATGCCGTAACTAAGAAGGGATGGTGGCTCTGAACGCCAAACTAAAAAGAGATGGTGGCTCTGAACACCCAAACTAAAAAGGGATGGTGACTTTGAACGCTGAAATTGAGAAGAGATGGTGGCTCTGAACATCGAAACTGAGAAGAGATGGTGGCTCTGAACACCGAACTAAGAAGAACGACTCTAAACGTCGTAACTAAGAATAGATGGTGGCTCTGAACGCCAAAACTAAGAAGGAATGGTGGCTTTGAACGCCAAAATGAAAAGAGATGGTGGCTCTGAATGCCCAAATTGAAAAGAGACGGTGGCTCTGAACGTCGAAACTATGAAGGAATAGTGGCTCTAACGCCAAACTATGAAGGGCGACTCTGAATGTCGTAACTTAGAAGATATGGCGACTCTGAACGCCGTAACTAAGAAGGGATAGTGGCTTTGAACGCCAAACTGAAAAGAGATGGTGACTCTGAACGACCAAACTGAGAAAAGATGGTGGCTTTGAATGCCGAAACTTAGAAAAGACGGTGGCTCTGAACGCCAAACTGTGAAGGACAACTCTGAATGTCGTAATTGAGAAGATATGGCGGCTCTGAACGACATAACTAAGAAGGGATGGTGGCTCTGAACGCCAAATTGAAAAGAGATGGTGTCTTTTATTGCCCAAACTGAAAAGGGATGGTGGCTCTGAATGCCAAACTGAAAAGAGATGGTGACTCTAAACGCCGAAACTGAGAAAAGATGGTGACTTTGAACACCAAAATATGAAAGACGACTTTGAATGTCGTAACTGAGAAGATATGGAAACTTTGAACGCCAAGCTGTAAAGAGATGGCAGTTTTGAACGCCAAACTGAAAATGAGATGGTAGCTCTGAACGCCGAAACTAAGAATGAGATGGTGGCTCTGAATGCTGAAACTGAAAAGAGATAGTGGCTCTGAACGCCAAACTGTGAAGGACGGCTCTAAACGTCGTAACTAAGAAGAGATGGTGGCTTTGAACGCCGAACTATAATGAGAATGGTGGCTCTGAACGCCAAACTGAAAACGAGATGGTGGCTCTGAATGTCAAACCAAAGATGTGGCTCTGAACACCAAGCTGAAAACGCTACTCTGGACGCTAAACTGAAAAGAGATAATGGATTTGAACGCCAAACTGTGAGGACGACTTGGAAAGTCGTAATTGAGAATAGACGGTGGCTTTGAACGCCGAGCTATGAAGAAATGGCAGCTCTGAATACCGAACTGTAAGGAGATGGTGGCTCTGAACACCATAGCTGCAAGGAAATGATGAGAGAGAAATATGCCCCAGTGTAGCGTGCCGCCACAACTCTCAATCTGTTGAAATGGTCTGAAAGAGACTCCATGAGTCTCAAAAGATGCTCTGCTAGCGAGTCGGACTAGTCATATCGACTATAAGTACGACCTCACAATCCATCTAACTAAATCACGAGACTTGATGATGTGTCACAATCAGTCAGACGCCTTTAACTCAAAATGCTTTGCTAGAGGAGTCCATCGTCATCTCAAATGAATGATCAACTAGGGAGTCTTAAGAGAATAGTCTGCTAGGGTAACTACCGTGACCTCAACACAACGATCTATTGAAGAGTCATGGATGGTGTGACAATCAAAACCCAAAAGGTTGTGCTCCTCTAAAGTTCATCTTGGCAAAAATCATCAAAATTGTGGCCAGTAATGCAAATAAATATCCCTCGGCCGAGTGATGAAGACTGTAATAGGTTTGTGAGAAAACAATCATCTCCACAACTAAAAGAGGGAAATATGCCCTAATATAGCAACTAGGGCATCTGGTCTATCTCGATAACTGAAGAATAACTCAATGGGGATGTATAAGAGATTTGACATGTACTCCACTAAAATGATAATATGAGAGGTTGTGCATCTTAGATAACTCCATCCAAGAATCACGACAATATCAGAAAGTACGAGCTTGATTGAATGACTTAAGAAAGACTCCACTAGAGAATCAGGACAAAATGAAAGCAAATAATCAACCCGACGTGTATTTCCTAACTGTTAATGGAGATCCACAAATCTCAACCGAAGAGGAAATATGCCCCAATATGGAACTAGATGTGTGATAGGTCAAAAAAAATCAAATGACCTCAAATCATCCATCATCAAATATGTAATCCTGATCATCCACATCCATAACTGAATCGGGCCCATTGATCAAAGAGACATATCCTAGTAGAAAAATGATGATGACATTTAAATACTGAAAAGTGCAGGCCTGACTAGATGGCTCAAGAGATGCTCTACTGAGGGATCATGATAAAATAACGAACAAGTCATCGTCTATGCATGCATCTAGTAAGTGGGGGTGATCATGCAACTCCGTAAAGATCTATAAATCTCAACCGAAACGAAATATGCCCTAGTATAGCATCAAATGTATGATAGGTCAGAAAATCAAATGATATCAAATCATCCATCATCAAATGTGTAATCCTGGTCATCCACATCCATAATTGAATCGAATATAAGTGTCAAAAGGGCATCTCTAGAAGAAAGCATGATGACATCTGAATGCTAAAAAGTGTGGGCCTGATTGGATAACTCAAAAGAGACTCCACTGGAGGATCATGATAAGATAGCAAATAGGTCATCGTCTTGGCGTGCATCTCGTAAATAGGGGTGATCATGCAAATCTATGAAAATCTATGAATCTCAACAGAAACAGAATATGCCCCAATATGACATCAAATGTGCGGTAGGTAAAAAAATCGGACAATATCAAATCATCCATCATCAAATGTGTGATCTCAGTTATCCAAATCCATAGATGAATCGAATCCAATGATCAAATAAGGTGTCTCCCAGAAGAAGAAGTACGATGACATCTAAATAACGAAAAGTGTGGGCCTGACTGGATAGCTCAAGAGAGACTCTACTAGGGGATCATGATAAGACAACAATATATCATCGACTCAACATGCATCTCATAGGTGGAGATGATCATATAAATCCATGAAGATCTATAAATCTCAATCGAAATAGAATATGCCCCAGTATGACACTTGATGTGTGGTAGATCAGAAAAATCAGACAACATCGGATCATCCATCATCAAATGTGCAATCCCGGTCATCCATATCCACAACTGAATCAGGTCCAAATGTCAAAGAGACGTCTCCCAAAAGAAGAAGCATGATGATATCTAAATATCAACCAAATCTCAAATACTTGTCCAAGTAAGGGCTGTCGAAGACGACATCTGATCCTATGGCCTCAAGGTGGTCTTAAGACACGAGACGTAACGTAGGCTAGGTTGATAAGGTAATAGAAACAAAGGGAAACTAGGCCTAAATACCCAACAATAAAAAACTCATGTCCTCATGTATAAAATACAACATGTATAGAAAAACTTGTGAGCCATGGACTTGAGGGTGCCCAATGTGAACATAATATCAATAATGAGACAATGAGGCAAATCAAACTGATAATGAGATACAGAAGAATGATGCAAGGGAAATATCAAACCTGGAATAGGTTAGTGTAAGAAAAGAAACAAATGGGTGAAGTGAATAGGATGAATCACAAGCAATGACGATGATGATAGCGAAACAATGAATATACGAAGAAAAGTGATGATAAACTCAAATCAAACATGGAGTGAAGTCACATCAACAATTAATGTAATGATGGAAAAGACAATGACCCAGAGCCCTTAGGAGAAGGCCACTCATCTCACTCTCAAAGACAAAGTGAACACAAAGAAAATAGGATCTCAAAAAGCTCATATACGAACTCTCAACAACAAACATACTCGATAAAATGACCCTCAGATATCAATATACACGCTCGATGATGGAGAATACTATGCACATACACACATGTACTTTATTATTATTATTATTATTATTATTATTTTACATATATACAAATGCACATACCCTGAACATAAACAAATGAACCCTAAAGATGATGTCTATAATGGATAGACATACTCTCAAGGGCTAAAGTAACAAACTCTCTCTAACGAGATGACCTTCTCAAACTAAAGATCTCTGAATCAGTGTCCATAAGATAGATAGTGGAAATGATATGACTATCCTCCATGTAATGAACCGAGGAAGATCACCACTCAGGGTAGAGAGAATATGAAGCAAAACAAGTAGTATATAGAATAAAGAAAAAAAGAGATGAATAACACAACCAATGAGATATGATGGAATGCAGTAGTGTGATGGTAGGAAAAATAATGAGAGAAAGATGCACCCATAGGCCCAAGGCTCATGAGACTCCCAAACAATGCATACATACACTAAAGGACCCTTATCCTTGTGCAAAGAAGTGAGCAAGGCATAAGAAAGAACAACTATAATGCACATGCAAGGCTCAATGGGTTAGCAACGGTTTGTATATCAAAATGGAATAACAAGGTATATGGCTAACCGAAATGATGGCCACCCATTTTGTGACCATGGTCTCAAACATTATACTTCTTCAACTAATGTACATTGGTTGGCTCCAAGAATCGATTTCTATCTAGATCCATCAACCATGCAGCGCCCTTTGGGGTCAGTTCCCTAATGAAATAAAGTCCGCTTCAATTAGGTTTGAACTTTTTTCTAGGATCTTTGATCAATCCCCTGATGACCTTCAAAACCATGTTGCCTCTCTATAGCGGTCTAGGCTTGAACTGTCTAAGAAAATGGCTCAAAGTCTGAAGGTCCGAAGCCAAGAACGATTGTTGTAGCTAGTGGGCAAATGTTCAAGGCAGAGCCATTGTCCAAAATGACAAATAGAACTCGATGCCTAGAATAACCAACAAAATATGTAGAGGGGTAGAGTATGGTCAGAAAGCCCATGGGGTAGATCATCATCAGAAAAGACAATGCATGTGGCCTCATCAACTGTCAACATATGGATCAATCCATCAAGGGAGGTAGATGTCTCAACTCGTATCTGACTCAACACCTTGACCAGTGCCTCCTAGTGAGAAATAGATGATGCCAAAATACTCGAAATGGAGATACGGGCCTGAGTGCTCTGGAACTGCCTCAAAATCTCACGGTTCTCTTGTCTAGTGATTACTACTCAAAAAGTGTTATTTTATAGCTTGTAATTAACTTTTTTAAACAATTTTGAGTAGTAGTTATTACCTTTTAACTCAATTGGCATGTTAAGGACCCTTGCAATCGTTTCTAATCAAATTGTGTTAAGTTTTGGTATTTTTGATAGCTTTTTTATCACCAAAGCAATCCAAGAATGAGGGAGATCTTTGTATAGTTCATGGCAAACCAAGTTGAAGCTCAAATTCATGAAGAAACTAAGCTTTGGAGCTTCATAACCCTTTGCCAAAGCCAAATGGGGATGCAAGGAAGAAAAACATAGAAGAAATCAACCATCCAACAATTTCACAAGTTGTGGAATCCAATTTGCGAAATTTTCGCAACTTGCGAAATAGGAAGAAGAAAGGAATCGCTGCAAGATAGAGAGCTGATAAGTTGCAGGACAATTTTGCAACTTGCGAAATGGATAATTTCAACTTGCAAAATTTTCGCAAGTTGCATTTGAACTTGCGAAATCCACCTGTAATTTGAGATATTTGCGCATTGACTTCGTTTGATATTTATCTTCAGATATTTGTGTGTAAATCCCTATTTTCTCCTTGTAACCCACCAATGACGAGTTTTCTTGGTTGAGAAGTTAGCAGGAGGTGTGAATAGCCTCTCTATATAATATCTATTGTAATTTTCTTTTAAGAGAGCTCAGGTGTTTTTTTTCTCAGAGACGACTTTTTGTATAGTTTTTCATAAAGTAATACATAGAGTTTTGCTCTGCCTTACCTTCTCATTTTGTTTTCTCGTTATTTTTATTTCTAGCCAATCAAACTCTGAGGATGTTTTCCCAGAGGATGAGTGGCTAGACTTTTTGTTTCTTGGAGTGAAGGAAGCTAGGTAAGGTTCCGAATACAAAAATTGGAAGTTTCATTGTTTCAGTTTTTAATGAAAAGAAAGTGTGACCTATTAATGGTTTTTATCTTTTTAGTTAACGTTAAATCCCTTAAAATCACCTGGGCCAATACTTGGTAAGGCAAGTGGTCTCCGTCCATTGAGATACACTAGTTTATCTTTTGCGAGCCTCTAGGAGGTGGTTTAAAGGTGGGATTATCTAGAATAGCCAACACTTGGTAAGCTTTTGGACTCCTATGAGACATCCATTAGTTATCTCTTGCGAGCTTTTGACGGGTAATCCAAGGTTAAGGATCACCCTGAATGGCCAATACTAGGTGAGAGGTATGAACCATTGCAAGATGATTCAATGACAGGGATTTAGTGTTTGAAACCATTAAGGGGAAGCATTTGTACCACATCGGTTCAAGAAATAACTATATGTTAAGTCCCTAATGCGAGGAAAAGATCCAAGTGATCGGAATCTCCTTTTTTGTATAAGGAACTTGAGCTTAGTGATCTAAAACTCCAAGAAACACTTTTCTTTGTAAGTAATTTCAGTTACTTTATTTTTGTTTCACTTAAAACCAACCTTTTCAAACATATTTATGTTTTCTTTTAAAGCTAACCTTGAAAAGAAAAGACATCAATTCAGTTTTTGAATTGATATCAGTTGTAATTTGAAAACCCATCCCTGTGGACGATCCTAGAGCCACTATACTATGCTAGCTAATGCTACCCTAGTATATGGTGAAATAGGTTTATAAATTTTGTTGATTACTCCCGTATGAGGACCGAAAATCAGAGTACACTAGTTGATTGAACACCAATCAACAGGACATACACCAGCTGGGCACAAATCAAATGGCGTCGTTGCCGGGGATGGTGCCAACTTTACAGTGATATAACATTTTCCAAAACACTTGTGATTTTCATCACAATTTTGGTGATTTTTATTTTCTTTTACTAACTCTTTTTAATTGTTTATTTTACTTGTTCATATTTTAACCTATCTTTTAATTTAGTTTTTAGTTAATCTTAGTTTTTTTGTAGTATTGTTTTCTTTTGTTTCTTTATTTTTGTTACAGTTGTTACTAGTTGTGTATGCCATATTGGATACGAGACAGTGGAGGAAGACTTGTAAAAATTGAAACATCTCACGAAATAGAGTTGGAATTGTGCTTGAACATCATGGAAGCTACACCTGAAGATTAGCATAGTCACCATGGTCAATAGGACAATCCCAATGCATTCAGATCAATGAGCGACCACATGCATCCACCTCGTATGAGTGCACAATCATGCATAGTGCCTCTTACAGAGCAACTAGTAATCAGACCACATATTGTGCCATTTCTACCTACTTTCCATGGGATGGAAAGTGAGAATCCCTACGCGCATATCAAAGAATTTGAAGATGTTTGTAATACATTCCAAGAGGAAGGAGCTTCAATCGACTTGATGAGGCTAAAACTATTTCCTTTCACCCTGAAGGATAAGGCCAAGATTTGGCTTAATTCTTTAAGGCCAAGGAGTATCTGAACTTGAACTGATTTGCAAGCTGAATTTCTCAAGAAATTTTTCCCTACTCATAGGACCAATGGCTTGGAAAGACAAATTTCAAACTTCTCAACTAAGGAGAATGAGAAATTCTATGAGTGTTGGGAGAGATACATGGAAGCTATCAATACTTGTCCTCACCATGGCTTTGATACATGGCTATTGGTGAGCTACTTTTATGACGGTATGTCTTCCTCAATGAAGCAACTCCTAAAGACTATGTGTGGAGGAGATTTCATGAGTAAGAATCCAGAGGAAGCCATGGATTTCTTGAATTATGTTGCTGAAGTTTCAAGAGGATGGGATGAACCGAACAGGGGAGAAGTTGGAAAAATGAAGTCTCAACCAAATGCTCTTAATGCTAAGGCTGAGATGTATACCTTGAACGAAGACATTGACATGAAAGCAAAAGTTGCAACTATGACAAGAAGATTGGAGGAGCTAGAACTAAAAAAGATACGTGAAGTGCAAGCCGTTTCTGAAACACCAGTGCAAGTTATGCCTTGTTCCATTTGTCAATCTTATGAGCACTTCGTGGAGGAGTGTCCTACAATTCCAGCTATTAGAGAAATGTTTGGAGATCAAGCAAATGTCATTGGACAATTCAAGCCCAATAACAATGTTTCATATGGAAATACCTACAATTCAAATTGGAGGAACCATCCAAATTTCTCTTGGAAACCAAGAGCACTTCAGTACACGCAACCAGGCCAAGCATCTCAACAAGCTTCAAATCTTGAGCAAACAATTGTGAATCTAAGCAAGGTCATGGGAGATTTTGTTGGAGACTAGAAATCTATCAATGCTCAACTCAGTCAAAGAATTGATAGTGTAGAGAATACGTTGAATAAAAGGATGGATGGAATGCAAAACGATTTATCTCAGAAGATAGATAATCTCCAATACTCAATCTCAAGGCTCACTAACCTTAACACAGTGTAAGAAAAAGGAAAGTTTCCTTCTCAACCTCACTAAAACCCCAAGGATATCCATGAAGTGGAAGCTCATGAGGGAGAATCTTCACAAGTAAGGGACGTCAAAGCCATGATCACTCTTAGGAGTGGTAAAGAGGTTGGGCTGCCAACACCCAAGCCACATGATGAAATAGAGAGTGAAAAAGAGACAGAGAAAAGAGAGGAAATCAAATGAAAGAAGAAAGGGAGCAGTGGAAGGAAAGAGGACCATGATTCAACATTGAATGAAGATTCGGAGAAGATAGTTATCAAGGGAGATGTGATAAATAAACACGTGCCTCCACATTTTCCTAAAACTTTGCATGAGAAAAAGGGAATTAACAATGCATCAGAAATTCTTGAAGTGTCGAGGCAAGTGAAGGTCAACATCCCATTGCTAACATGATTAAACAAGTGCCGACTTATGCAAAATTCCTGAAGGACTTGTGCACTATCAAAAGAGGGTTGAATGTGAATAAGAAAGCCTTCTTGACTGAGCAAGTAAGTGCCATCATACAATGTAAGTCTCCAGTGAAGTATAAAGATCCGGGCTGCCTTACTATCTCAGTGATGATTGGAAGGACTTTAGTGGAGAAAGCTTTGTTGGACTTGGGAGCAAGTGTGAATTTGCTACCATACTCTGTCTACAAGCAATTAGGACTTGGTGAATTGAAGCCAACATCAATCACTCTATCTCTAGCAGATAGATCAGTGAAGATTCCAAGAGGGATGATTGAAGATGTCTTAGTTCAAGTTGACAATTTCTACTATCCAGTGGATTTTGTTGTTTTTGATATGGACCCAATTGTCAAAGAAACTAATTATGTTCCTATCATACTTGGAAGACCATTCCTAGCTACATCAAACGTAATCATCAATTGTAGGAATGGACTCATGCAACTCACGTTTGGCAACATGACATTGGGGCTCAATATCTTCTATATGTGCAAGAAGCCAATCAATCCGGAAGAAGAAGAAGGTTCAGAAGAGGTGTGCATCATTGACACTTTAGTGGATGAGCATTGTAATAAGAAAATACAAGTGAAGTTGAATGAAAGTCTTGGGGATCTTGATGAAGGGTTGCCTGAACCCTCAAATTTGCTTGCTACTCTACCAGGTTGGAGGATGATAAAAGAAATTCTACCTTTGTTCAATGAGGAAGATATACAAGAAGCGGTTAAAGAGGAGGCCCCAAAGCTTATTTTGAAGCCACTACCCACGGAGTTGAAGTATGCATACCTAGAAGAGAATAAGAAGTGCCCTGTTGTTATATCTTCATCTCTTACCACTCGTCAGGAGGAGTGTTTACTTGAAGTTCTCAGGAGATGTAAGAAAACAATAGGATGACAAATATCTGACTTAAAAGGAATCAACCCTTTAGTCTGTACACATCATATATACATGGAAGAAGAAGCTAAGCCAATTCGTCAACCTCAAAGAAGATTGAATCCTCATATGCAAGAGGTGGTGCGAGCTGAGGTTCTTAAGCTACTTCAGGCCGGTATTATCTACCCATATCAGATAGCCCATGGGTGAGTCCTACTCAAGTAGTGCCAAAGAAATCAAGGATCACAATGGTGAAAAATGATAAGGGAGAAGAAGTTGCTACACGCCTCACTTTAGGTTAAAGGGTGTGTATTGATTATAGAAAATTGAATGTTGTGACAAGGAAGGATCATTTTCCATTGCCATTTATTGATCAAGTGTTGGAGAGAGTCTCAAGCCATCATTTCTATTGATTCTTGGACGGCTACTCCGGGTATTTTCAAATAGAAATTGATGTTGAAGACTAGGAGAAGACCACTTTCACATGTCCATTTGGAACATATGCCTACAGAAGAATGCCTTTTGGTTTATGCAATGCACCTGCAACATTCCAACAATGTATGTTAAGCATTTTCAGTGATATGGTGGAGTGTATTATGGAAGTTTTTATGGATGATATCACCATATATGGAAGCACATTTGAGGAATGCTTAGTCAACTTGGAAGCTATTCTAAACCGATGCATTGAAAAAGACTTAGTGCTTAACTGGGAGAAATGTCATTTTATGGTACAACAAGGAATTGTCCTTAGCCACATCATCTCCAAGAAAGGCATTGAAGTTGATAAAGCAAAGGTGGAACTTATTGTCAAATTGCCATTCCCAACAACTGTAAAAGGAGTAAGGCAATTCCTTGGCCATGTTGGGTTTTACAGGAGGTTTATTAAATATTTCTCTAAACTTTCAAAGCCTCTTTGTGAACTATTGGTGAATGATGGTAAATTTGTATGGGATAAGAGATGTCAAAAGAGTTTTGAGCAACTGAAGCAGTTCTTGACAATCCCTCCAATAGTGAGGGTTCCTAACTGGCAACTACCTTTTGAAGTGATGTGTGATTCCAGTGACTTTGCTATAGGACCTGTTCTTGGTCAAAGAGAGGATGGAAAGCCCTATGTGATCTACTATGCAAGCAAAACATTGAACGAAGCACAAAGAAACTACATAACCACAGAGAAAGAATTGTTGGCTGTAATTTTTGCCTTGGACAAATTTCGTGCTTATCTAGTAGGGTCTTTCATTGTGGTTTTCATTGACCACTCAGCTTTGAAGTACTTATTGACAAAGCAAGATGCAAAAGCACGATTGATTAGATGGATTCTCTTACTACAAGAGTTCAATCTCCAAATCAAAGATAAGAAAGGAGTGGAGAAACCTTTCAAGGCTGGCTATTTTGCATAATTCCCATGGTTTACCTATTAATGATGATTTTCCGGAGGAGTCACTCATGTTGTTAGAAGATGCTTCTTGGTATGCTCAGTATGCTAACTATCTAGTTACTGGTGAAGTTCCAAGTGAGTGGAAAGCACAAGATATGAAGCACATCTTTGCAAAAATTCATGCTTATTATTGGGAAGAACCTTTTCTTTTCAAGTATTGTGCAGATCAAATAATAAGGAAGTGTATCCCTGAACAAGAGCAACAGGGGATCCTCAGTCATTGCCACGAAAGCGCATGTGAAGGCCACTTTGCCTCTCAGAAAACAACCATGAAGGTGTTACAATCAGGTTTTAGTTGGCCATCACTTTTCAAAGATGCTCACACCATGTGCAGGAGCTGTGATAGATGCTAAAGACTTGGGAAGTTAACACATAGGAACCAAATGCCTATGAACCCCATTTTAATAGTTGATCTTTTCGATGTTTAGGGCATTGAATTCATGGGACCTTTCCCTATGTATTTTGGTAACTCTTACATTTTGGTGGGGGTAGACTATGTTTCTAAATGGGTTGAAGCAATCCTGTGTAAACACAATGACCACAGAGTTGTTCTCAAGTTTCTCAAAGAGAACATCTTCTCAAGATTTGGGGTGCCCAAGGCCATAATCAGTGATGAAGGTACTCATTTTTACAACAAGCCTTCTGAAACTCTCTTAGCCAAGTATGGGGTGAAGCACAAGGTAGCTACACCTTACTACTCTCAGACTTCTGGGCAAGTTGAGTTAACAAACAGGGAAATCAAGAATATATTGATGAAAGTGGTGAACACAAGCAGAAGAGACTGGTCTGTTAACCTCCATGATTCATTATGGGCATACAGAACAGCTTACAAGACTATTCTTGGCATGTCTCCTTATTGCCTAGTCTATGGAAAAACATGACATCTCCCTGTGGAAGTTGAATACAAGGCTTGGTGGGCAATTAAGAAAGTAAACATGGACTTGAACAGAGCCGGGATAAAGAGGTGCTTAGACCTTAATGAGATGGAGGAATTGAGAAATGATGCCTACATCAATTCAAAAATTGAAAAACAGAGGATGAAGAGGTGGCATGATCAGTTAATCTCCAACAAAGAATTTCAAAAGGGACAAAGAGCCTTACTCTATGACTTTAGGCTCCACATCTTTCCAAGAAAGCTAAAATCATGGTGGATAGGCCCTTTCATTATTCACCAAGTGCATTCCAATGGAGTAGTGGAACTACTCAATTCCAACATCACAGACACTTTTAAAGTCAATGGCCACTGTCTCAAGCCATTCATAGAGCCTTTCAATCAAGATAAGGAGGAAGTCAGTCTCCTTGAGCCACAACAATCTTAACCAAAAAGGAGTAGATGGACTTAGTCTTTCTGAAGACTAACCAAAGTCCATGTTTTTTGTTGATTTAAAAGCTTTATTATTTGTTTTAATTTTAATTATAACTTTAATTTATTTTATTTTGATATAACTTAGACTTTTTAGATGATCAAAATTAGGAGGAACTTCAAAGGAATTGGAGGAAAGCCTTAAAGAATCAAAGAAGGAGAAAAAGCCTGAAAAACAAAGTAATAGTCCAACTTGCGAAAATAGGGTATAACTTGCGAAATCCTCAAAGCTTAAATTCGCAAGTCCACTATTCAACTTGCGAAAATTTTCGTAGCTTGCGAAAGCATCTCCAAGCACACGTGTGTCATTTTGCAAGTTCAATTTCAAGTTTCGCAGCCTGCGAATCAACTTGCGAAATGGAGCAACTTGTGAACCAACTTCCGAGAATGCCAATCGACATTTAAATTCCTATTTAAACTTCTGATTTTTTCCATTTTCATTATCACACAACCCTTTCAAGTTGCGAAATAACCCTATAAGTTGTGAAACCCCCCAAATCCAGAGTTGGAAGCCCAGAGGTCGTGCGTCTGAAGAAGAACCACTCCGTGCACCCTGAGGAACACAAGCCTCTCCATTTTAGCCATGGCCAAGACAAGAGGAGCCCACGCCGCGTATCCATTAGCTCGTAATCCAAGGCCTAGAGCTTCACTTACGCGGAATTCCATAGCTGAGGCCCCACAGGCCTCTGCTATTCCACCTTCTGAGGGTGGAGTGCCATCTAACCCTCCTCAGTGTAGGTACGAGACGAGGAGACCACCCACTACACCTAGGGCAAGCACTTCGCGCCCCAAGAAATCAGTTTGTCACCCTCCTACAAAGAAAGCCAGAGTTTCAGGCCCAGGAGAGTCATCTGCACCTCCACAACCTCAGCCACCTACTATAGAGTCTCAGATTCCTACTGGGATGACTCCAGAAGTGATTATCAAGCGACCTATGGTTACACAACCACCTATAGAGGGAAATTTGGATTGCCAAGCCAGGCCATTCCACTTCGAGCTATGCTTTGATATGAAGACTTTCAAACAGCAGTCGGAGTTCAGAGATTCATTCCACCTACTACAGAGATACCATTTGGAGCATCTGATGACTCTTAAGGATTTCTTCTATCCTTAAGTAGCACTAGACTTTTATCATTCTATGACTACTCGTCGTGTTCGGGATCCTATTGTCATCCACTTCACTATAGATGGACGCCATGGTATCATTGGAGCTAGACACATTGCAGAGGCCCTGCATATTCCATATGAGCCTGTGAGTCCAGCAGATTTCAGAGAGTGGCCCCAGTTTTCTCAAAGAGACATGGTCCGTATATTTTCTAGGGGGACCTTTACACACTCATTTCTTCTTAGGAAGGAGCTTCCACCTGGGATATTTCTTCTAGATGTGATGCTGCGCTCCAACATATTTCCACTTCAGCATATGGTGCAGAGGAGAGGAGCTATATTGGAGGCTTTATTCAGAATTTCAGAGGGTTTTTACTTTGGCCCTCATTATTTGATTATGACCTCTCTTCTCTACTTTGAAGAGAAGGTCCACAAGAAGAAGCTCCAAAGAGTAGATGCCATTCCATTAATTTTCCTAGGCTGCTCTGTCAGATATTAGAGCATTTGGTCTATCCTTCGGAGCCTTAGCTTGAGCGCCGCTGCATTTGCCGAGAGCTATTCACTCTCGAAAAATGGAATCATTTGACGGCCTATGTTGCACCTCCAGGAGCCCCAGATATGCCAACACCTCCAGAGTTACCTCAGGATGAGTAGCCACCACAGGCACAACAGGCTGAGATACCTACAGAGATCATACCACCTGCCCTTACATCACTTTCTACAGTGCCCACGCCCGAGGCTACATCTTCTGCTCTTCCTACCACTCCTGAAGCTCCACCAGTTGTACCAGCTACATCAGCACCTCCTCCATTTGAGTCCTCTATCACCATATCCAGTTCAGAGTTTAAAGACCTATGTCATACATTGTAGACATTGAGCACTACTCAAGGTGCTCTCTTCCAGCAGATGGCAGTCATATGTGCACGTCAAGATCAGCTTATCGCCACGCAGACCCAGCATATTGCCATCCTTAGGTAGATACAGTAGCATTTGGGTATTTTGCCACCACCTAAGCATGATACGCCTGGCCCATCAGAGCCTACAACTCCATATGAGGAGGCTACTCCAGCTGAGCAAGCTATTCCATCTTAGGAGGCTACTCTGGCAAAGCAGACTATGCCCCATGAGGAGACTACTACAACAGAGATCGAGACTCTGATCCAGAGAACTCAGGAGACCACAGCAGAGCCATCGTCTCCACATGACCCTCCCACTACTATCTGATCATCTATCTACTTTTTGTATTTACTTATTATAGTAGAACTCTTAATCCCATGTTTTTGATGTTTTATATATTGGGATTGGATGTATTACTTGTGCATATTTCATATTATACTCTCTTAAAGTAATACATATCCATCATTTTTTAGTATACTTGGAATATTTTTATTTTATTTATTCTACTCATTTTTTATTGTTTTTTGAATCATGTGGTTTCTCCTATACAATTCATACCCTATTCCACTCAGGAGGTACTACTTCTTCCCTTTATTTTCAATTGCTCTTCAAACATTGAGGGCAATGTTCAGCATGGTTGAGGGGAGTTGAGGAAGGAAGTATTGTTTATAATGCTAGGTTATAAATGGTAATTTTGTTACTTTTTGTTTAAATTAAAAAAAAAAATTTTGAATACTCTTCATGGTTATCAAGGAAAAATTCTCAAAATGAAATGGGAGAAATTGAATTTTTGTCTTTTTACTTGACTTAGAGTTTGTATTATGCTTATTAAAGTTTATGAATTGTTGAAACTTCTATTGAATTCAACCTTATTTCGTCCACTTTAAGCTTACCACACACTGTGCACACTAGGCTCCGATTATAAGATGAAAAACTATTTCACCCCTTGACTTAGGAAATTTTAGACTTGGTACCTTTGACCTCATTTGAATAGTATTGGGACACCTTAGAAAAGACCAATGAGCCTTTGATGAATACTTGCCTTGAAACCCGAGCAAGGTCTGAGGGGTATATGGTGAAAATCTTTAAAACCTGGTGCCCTGAGCCTTCATTGGTTGGGAGTCGCCGACCTCAATGCTCGTTACAAGGGTGAATAAGTGGAGTTTAACATATTGTAGGTGCTTGGGTATTGAATTCCAATCTCAAAAGTCCAGGGTAAAATCTGAGGAGTTAGTGGTCGAAATATCCTTGAAGCTTGATGCCCTAAACCTTAATTGGTTGGGAGTCATCGATGGACCCCCGTTACATGGACAATTTAGAAAAGAATACCTTTAAGCTTTGTACTCCTACGAGAAAAAAAAAAAAAGATGTGTGAAATAAATGAGTTGCGTTCTTAGCCTATTGGAGGTTTTCAGTTTGCTAAGTTTTGAAAAAGAACTAGGTTGGGGGGAGAGATTAGTTCAGCATACTATATTCGGAAACTAATAACTAATACTTAGTTTTTTGTGGAAGAGTAAGGATTGACCTTTTGGGAGTGGAAATTCTTTTAAAGCTTAAATTTGCATAATGTCTTCTCTTTATTGGCCTAGTTTCGAATAACCCATTGTGCAACCACGATAAGGCAAAAATGGATTGCCCAAAAAACTAGGAAATTTCTTGAAAATATGGCAAAAATGGAGATAGTTTGCTCGTATATGAGCTTCACCTTGAAGCCATTTGGGACTTCGTACTTTATTTATTTATTTATTATTTTATATTGGTTTCCATTTTATAAATATAATTTGTAAATATAGGTTTGTGAATATTATTTCATTATTTATGTTTCATTGGTTTTGAGATATTGTATTTGTTAAGTTATTGAATAGTTCTTTCTCTTTTATTTTATTTTATGATTTATTTATTGTTTTTTTATATTTGCTTGCATATATCCTACATAGCTTGAGATTTTGAAATTTCTTTCTTTTAATACCTTAATAATGCGTTTCTTTTAAATAAATCCAAAAGCCTTTTTTTTTTAAAAAAAAAAAAAAATCAGTGAAACATTCCTTTAAAAAGAATAAAAACCATTCCAAAAAAAAGTAAAAACTATAAATACTTCTTTTTATAAAACTTTTTTTAATAAACTTTAATATCTTTTTATTGAAATTAGATCTAAAAATCAGTTCTTTAAATAAAGATTTAATTTTTTTAAATAAACTAAAATCTCTTTTTAATAAATCTGAAGCTTCTTTCCTTTTCCTAAAGAAAACTTTTTTTTTCTTTGAAATAAATCGATAGTTATCTTCAAAAATATATATTTTTTAAATAAATAAATTGAAATCAAGTTTTATAAAACTAAAATATTTTTTTAATAAATAAATTGAAACCTTTTTTTTTTTTAAATGAAATTCAAGTAATTTTTATCAAATAAACTAAGGTCTTTTTATTTTTACAAATTCAAAAACTTCTTCCATAAAAAGTGGTTTTTTTTAATAAATGTGAAATCAATTTTTAAAAAAATAACAAATCATTTTCTTCTTTTTATTTACAAGAATTAAAATTTTTAGAAATCAAAATTTAATTTCTTTCGATAATTTGAATTATGCATAAATTGGAATTATTCTTTAACAATAAAATTCAAACCTTGTTACAACGATACAAAAGTCAAAATTTTTTTTATTGAAGTATTTTTTTCTCACAAGATTATAAGAATTTTTTTATTAATCCTTTGTAAATAAAATTAATCTCCTTTAATACCTTTAATAAAAGATAAACAAAATCTCCTTGTAAAGATCTTTTTTAAAAGACAAAATCTTTTTAAAAATAAAATTATAAAAATCTTCTTTTTAATTCATTATTTTAGATAAAATTATAAAAATATTTTTTTTCAAAAGGTAATTTTTTTTCCAAGTATAATTGTAAGATTTTTTTTTTTTTAATAAAAGTTAAGAAAAATTCTTTCTTCCATTAAATTGTGAAAAATCATTTTTTAGGTAAATTTCTTTTATAAACAATTTGTAAGAATCTTCTTCTTTAATAATAAAGTAAATCACAATTATTTATTTTTAGATAAAATTGTAAAAATGCAAGTTTCTTTTTTTAAACAAATAAAGTTCTTAAAAAAGAATGATGAAAATCGCTCCTTTAAAAATATGAATAAAAATCTGTTTTAATGTTTTTGAAACTATCTTTTTCTAAATAACAAATTTGGAATCACTTTCATATAATTGAAAATAATTCTCAAAGTTCTTTTAGTAAAATTAAAAAATCTTTTCTTACACCAAACAAAGGAATTTTTTTTTAAATCTTTTTTTTTTAATAAAATTGAATAAAACGATTGTTTTTAAAAGTAAAAAATAAAAAAAGGATTGAAGTGTCTTTTGTAAAAAAATCATTTTCCTATTAAAAATAATTTTTACTAATGAAATTGAATTGGATTTTAAAGCTTTTGTAAATAAAATGGCAAAAGTTTTGTCTTCTATAAAAGTAATAAAAACCAATTTGATTGTAAATAAAATCGAATTGAAATTTTTTTATAGATAAATTTATAATTTTTTAAAAAATAAATTTGTAAAAATCACTTTTCTTAAATAAAAATTAAATGGAAATACTTTTATAAATAAAATTAAAAACAATGAATAATTTGTCAATACCATTGTCTTTAATCCCATTATTTAACGACTTATTGAATGGTTCAGGTTTTTGGTTTGATAAGTACTACTACGATGAAACCATCAGATGCAATGCAATTAATTGTTCATATAATGTAGCAAGCAGAGTCCAAACCCTAGCTATTATTAAATCATGTGGCTTGAGGTTTGTTGGATGTATCATACATCTATATGCCTTCTTCAGTCTCCAGCACCAAATCATGGGAGCCCAGAAAAGAGGAAGGTCGGAGCATTTTGTGCTGAGGAAGCTGGGTAAACTTGTTTAGCTCTTCCCCACTCAAAGCCCAATCAAAGATCATAAGGTTCTCCTTCATCCTCTTCTTGTTCCCACTCTGCGGCAGCATGCTCACCCCTTGCTCATACAACCACCTCAAACAAACCTTCATGGTTTTAACCCAAAATGAACAGTATACCCATGTTAGGCTGCTTATATTTATAGAATCTGACTTTATACAGAGCTATAGTATATGCCTGAAGCATATTAAAGAAGAAGAAATTGCAGGGACATGTAATTTTTCTTTTCTGAAGCAACACAAGGGAAACTAACCTGAGCAGAAGTTTTGCCATGGGCCTTGGCTATCTCTTCCACGAGGCTAGATGCCACCGTTTGGTTGTTTCTCTTTGAAGTACTTATTGCACCTAAAGGAGAGTAGGCAGTGACATGAATACCCTTCGTCTTGCAGAAATCAACCAATTCCTTTTGCTGCCACATTGGGTGCATTTCCACCTTTTAACCAACATAAATTAATTAGTTATTAAATCCTTTTTCGCATGTAATCCTCTAATCTCTGTTAACAATTTACGGCGGGAGAAAGAATAGATTTCCATTGCCGGCGTACGTGATGGTCAATAACATGCCAAATAGTTTTGCTATGTCACTGAATCAATTGTCTTTTTTCTATTATGACCTCTGTAAAAAGTGAGAGAGATGATGGGGCTGAGATCACGCGCATGTGTAATGACGTGTCTATGACTGACGAAGTCAAGAAGCGGTGCCATCATGGGGACGTGTACGTGTTGAAGATTGATGACAAAAACAATGCGTAGTAACGTCTGAAACGGCAAACTGACTCACCTGATTGACCGCCGGCGGGATCTTGGCAGTGGAAATGAGCTCCTCAAGCTTCTTTCGGGAGAAATTACTAACGCCAATGGCTTTGGTGAGCCCCATAGTCTGGCACTCTTCCATGCCTTCCCACAACGACTTTATGTCAATTGGAAGAAGATCTTCTTTTGGAACTGGTATTTGGCGCATTTCTTTGCTCAGCCTCAGCGGCCAGTGTATCAGAAACAGATCAAGGTATTCCAGTTGAAGATTCCTACATTACACCACCCACAGATAAAAAGGTTTTATGATGATCAGGAAACCGTTAGAACATTCCTTGATTTTCACTCTATTCCAGTGGCATATATGGCATCAAAAGTTGGAGGTTTCTGTATGTGTGTGTTTTGGGAGAAATTTTACCCGAGGCTTTTCTTGATGGCGGGCACGACAAGGTCTTTCTCGGCAGAGGTGCACCAGAGCTTGGAAGTGATGAATAGCTCGTCCCTGGATTTGATGAGCCCTAGGTGCAGGGCTTGGGCAATTGCTTCGCCAAGAGGCTTCTCCGACCCGTACACGAAAGCAGTGTCGAAGTGGCGGTAGCCAATTCTAATAGCTTCGAGCATGGCCTCCGGCGACAATGATGCAGTACCCATCCCAATAACGGGCATGGCTCGGCCATTGGCGCCGATGGACACCTTGGGCACCATTAAAGCCATATCCTAGCTACAACTAAAAATTATAAAATCTATAAAAGATCCCACCATCAAGTTTGCTTATAGTGGTTGCTTATACATGAAAGGGCCTGTCAGACGGAGAATTGTGTTTTGAGCCTGATTGGGTAAAAAAACTTAAGATTTGTTCCATATAAGTTTACTATTTAAATCCAAAAGAATTAACTTTTCAAATTTTCCTTTCTACTATAATTGTCATTGTTCAATTCATTAACTTCTTTTTATAGATTAATTTGTCAGTATTTAGCTAATTAAAAAACCCTTACTTTAATTATTTGATTAAATGAAATAAATTTTCATTAGAAGTATCTCCCTTTTACAAGGAGTTGATATACATCAGTGAATGATTATCCATAAGATTTCATAATCCAATAAAATATCATATTTTATAACAATTATTTAATTTTTCTGCTAATATGTTCTCCATTTTCCTTATGAAGGTTTATGAGGATTTTGGGGAAAAGCATGAAAAGAATCTACAATGACACAATTCGCATGTCACCTTAGAATGAATGACGTGATATTGTATTTCTTGGTTTGGGAAGATGTCTTGTTAGGTACTCCATTTATTTTCGGTATTATGGATGAACCTAAACCTATGTTAGAGTTTTTTAATTCACTAATGCTAATCCTAAATTTTCCCTCAATCCTGTTCAAGTTAGTTAGTCATTCAAATTTGACTAATAATAAAGATAAATAGTTTGCAAACCAAGGGTTGAAATTACTGAGCAAAATCCTACAAAATCATGAAATTGTTGAAATTTGAATTTGTATAATTATAGGATGTCACAATTTTCGTGTAAATAAGAGTCCTTTTGTTTTCAATCTCCATATAAATAGCAGTCATTTCCTAGATATTTTTTTTAGGATTTATTTTACAAGTCTCTTTATTCTCGTTGTATGTTGATTATTTTGTCCAATAACTTTATTGTAAACTAATCTAGTATTGATCGAGACCTAATTAAATAATTTGGTCTTTTGGGCTATAATCTAGACACGTAGGAGATGTTGTCTATTTTTCTTTTATGATGAAATTCATTTTCTCAAATTTTTGTTAGGATTTATTTTGCAAGTCTCTCTGTTATGATTGTATGCCTCTTATTCTATATAGTGTCCTTATTCTGAATTAATTTGGTATTGATAGACACTTAATTAAATAATTTGGGCTACCTCTATTTTGTCATGTTATTGAAAGTTTTGTTTGTTGTTGATAATTTAGCTTTCTTAAATATGTTTTTAAGTTGTTTTGACTTTTGTTGTACATTGTAGATATATTATACATACTAGATGAATTCTCTTTTACATCTCCATCCCTCTTTTGACATGTTATTCGAAACTAATATTTGAATGAATATATCCTCAAAATTTTAATTTGATTATTGTATATTATTTTATCTTATTTCATTCCTTTACTTTTTATATTGGATTTAAATGTATGTAAAATGAGACTTTGCCCATATTATTGCATTCATTATTCTATTCATTAAGCTAATTCTTTTGGTTCCATGTAAGCATTTTATATGCTATCAAGATACGTTTCCTCTATCCTTTATTTACTTAATTCCGTGAACATGTATACTTTATTTTTATATATTCTTATTTTTTATTACATCTTATTATGTCTTCATCACTTCCTTGATTTTTTATTTGAGTGGAATACATATTATGTGTATTATAAGACATTTGTTATGTTATACTTGTTGAACTAATCCTATTGTTTTATGGAAGTGCTTTGGATTACGATTGAGGTACATTTCTTTCATTTTCTTATATACTTGATTTCACTTGATATGCATATCTTGTGTGAATAGTATTTTGCTAGACTTTTGTTATTATCATCTTTGCATTATTTTTGTTCTTGGTTTACATGGTTTACAAATCAATTGTCATGATTACCTCAACTTAATTAATTGAGATATTTATTTAGGGTTTAGAATGATATAATCTTATAATACTTTTCAAATAGGTAACTTGACCCTCGAATTTATAGACTTAGTTTTCAAAGACATTTTTCCAAATAAAGAGTAATTTTTTTAAGGTTTTATTTCTTATCTTATTTTATGTGAAAATTATGGTCCACACCACCAAATTTGGAAAAACTATGCATATTTGGTTGCATCTGCCATCCAAAATTAAACCCATATGTTACCCACAAACTTGGGTCACGCTCCAAAATATTTGATTTTCATAATATTTGGAAACCAAATATTAAAAAAATTTGCTTTTATTCATTTTAGGATATTTTCTAGGATTATTGTTTATTTTTTTCCATATACATCTCATCCATATTTTTATATAAAGTTCTAAAGAAAGTAATAGAAAATATAACTTCTATTGCCAAATTATCAAACTTTGTTCTTTTCCTTTTCTCAACTTGATGTTAAAAAAAAAAAATTTTAAATAGATACATGAAATCTAACGCATAAAGAGCAGGATTGTGAAACCATGTTTGAATAAAACATGTAAAGTTATTTTGTTTATTTATTAAATTATAAATTATTATTATTAATGTATATATTTCTATATTAAAAAACAATACATTTTTTTTGTTAATTTTTTATATAGACATATTAGAATATTTTATTACACCATTTTAAAATAAAAAATATAACAAAAAAATTAAAAAGAATAACAAACAAATGTAGTATGATAATAATAATTACATATAAAGCATATATAATGTAATATATATTGTATATAATAACACATAGCAATATTAAAATATATACATCATTAAAAAAATAATATTATCAATATATCTCATAATATGACATGTACATTGAATAAAATTTTAATTATATTTTTTCACGTGATTAGGCAAGTTATTTGATAACTCTTGTTGAAGTTTGAGTTTTATATCTTTAATGTCCCATGTGAGAGTTTGATCATCATGTCATTTGAAATTTTTTGGAGTGATCAACATGATGTTGTAAATTATAGTACTGTTTATTTTTTTTCTCTCTCCTTCATTGCTAAGGGACTAGCAATATGTCGGTTAGGGGGAGTGATTACTACTCAAAAAGTGCTATTTTATAGCTTGTAATTAACTCTTCTAAACAATTTTGAGTAGTAGTTATTACCTTTTAACTCAATTGGCATGTTAAGGACCCTTGCAATCGTTTCTAATCAAATTGTGTTAAGTTTTGGTGTTTTTGATAGCTTTTTAATTACCAAAGCAATCCAAGAATGAGGGAGATCTTTGTATAGTTCATGGCAAACCAAGTTGAAGCTCAAATTCATGAAGAAACTAAGCTTTGGAGCTTCATAACCCTTTGCCAAAGCCAAACGGGGATGCAAGGAAGAAAAACACAGAAGAAATCAACCATCCAGCAATTTCGCAAGTTGTGGAATCCAACTTGCGAAATTTTCGCAACTTGTGAAATAGGAAGAGGAAAGGAATCGCTACAGGACAGAGAACTGATAAGTTGCAGGACAATTTCGCAACTTGCGAAATGGATAATTTCAACTTGCGAAATTTTCGCAAGTTGCATTTGAACTTGCGAAATCCACCTATAATTTGAGATATTTGCGCACCGACTCCGTTTGATATTTATCTTCAGATATTTGTGTGTAAATCCCTATTTTCTCCTTGTAACCCACCAATGACAAGTTTTCTTGGTTGGGAAGTTAGCAGGAGGTGTGAATAACCTCTCTCTATAATATCTATTGTAATTTTCTTTTAAGAAAGCTCAGGAGTTTTTTTTTCTCAGAGACAACTTTTTTGTATAGTTTTTCAGAAAGTAATACACAGAGCTTTGCTCTGCCTTACCTTCTCATTTTGTTTTCTTGTTATTTTTATTTCTAGCAAATCAAACTCTGGGGATGTTTTCCCAGAGGATGAGTGGCTAGGTTTTTTGTTTCTTGGAGTTAAGGAAGCTAGGTAAGGTTCCGAATACAAAAATTGGAAGTTTTATTGTTTTTTAATGAAAAGAAAGTGTGACCTGTTAATGGTTTTTATCTTTTTAGTTAACTTAAAATCCCTTAAAATTACCTGGGCCAACACTTGGTAAGGCAAGTGGTCTCCGTCCATTGAGATACACTAGTTTATCTCTTGTGAGCCTCTAGGAGGTGGTTTAAAGGTAGGATTATCTAGAATAGCCAACACTTGGTAAGCTTTTAGACTCCCAGGAAACATCCATTAATTATATCTTGTGAGCTTTTGACGGGTAATCCAAGGTTAAGGATCACCCTGAATGGCCAATACTAGGTGAGAGGTATGAACCATTGCAAGATGATTCAGTGACAGGGATTTAGTGTTTGAAACCATTAAGGGGAAGCATCTGTACCACACTAGTTTGGGAAATAACTATATGTTAAATCCCCAATGCGAGGAAAAGATCCAAGTGACCGGAATCTCCCTTTTGTATAAGGAACCTAAGCCTAGTGATCTAAAACTCCAAGAAGCACTTTTCTTTGTAAGTAATTTCAATTACTTTATTTTTGCTTCACTTAAAACCAACCTTTTTAAACCTATTTATGTTTTCTTTTAAAGCTAACCTTGAAAAGAAAAGACACCAATTCAGTTTTTAAACTGATATTAGTTGTAATTTGAAAACCCATCCCTGTAGACGATCCTAGAGCCACTATGCTATGCTAGCTAATGCTACCCTAGTATATGGTGAAATAGGTTTAAAATTTTGTTGATTACTCCCGTCTGGGGACAGAAAATCAGAGTACACCAGTTGATTGAACACCAATCAACAGGACATACACCAGCTGGGCACGAATCATCTAGTCTCCTCTCGAGTGACATCACTCTCTAAAGGTCAGGCAACTGTGGGAGGCTACTATCGTACCACCTTGTCCCCACAGATGACATACTAAACATCTTGAGTAACCATCTCATCAGGATCTCGACTCAATATAAACGGAGACTGAATGCTATAGCATGGGCGAATCAACGGCCTAATCGTAGTCAACTACACTAGTGGTGTGTTAGGAACCAGTCTAAATGGTGTGGATGCCTATGGGTCTAAGATCACTCCATCAACCTCATAGCTCTCATCCACTACTATAGGCTCTGGCTCAAAATCTTCCCAACTCAACATGTGAATGCGATCAACTGGCTCAGTGAAATCCATGAAATGTATGTTGTCGGCCGACGGAGGGATTGCATGTGAAGTATGAGTTGGTAGAGGATTAGTGGTTACACTTGGCTGACCCAAGTGAACCAAACCCTGATCTATCAAGTCCTGGATGGTGCGCCTCAAAGCAGTACAATAATTGGTCTCATGTCTTGCCTCTGATGACATGCACGATATAGATCCACCCGAAACTATGGCAGAACTGGCTGAGACAATGGCCTGGGAGCAAGAAATATCAATAATCCAACATTTGTGAGCTTCCGAAGAGCCTGGCTCAACAACATACCTAAGTGTGAAAATTGTCTCTGTGTCCTTAGGGCAGATGGAACAGAAGCCTGTGGAGCCCTAGGTCTAGGGTATAAAGCTGGAGGTCTCACTACAACCTGTGCTACATAGCATGGTTGTACTGGGGTAAGATATGAAGTCGGAGGTCTCTCTGCACCCTGTGCGGCGTAACAAGACAATGTTAGTATGGGAGACAAGTAAGCCTGGTCATATGGCTGAGGAGGTGCTCGTGGCCTATACTGCTAAATATAGACCTCCAAATCCCGCTCGACCCATGACTCTTACATATCTGCACTTAGTCTCATAACTCATTTGTGTTGCTTAAGTGACAAAGAGGCCCCCTACCTTATACCCTCGACCTAGAGCTCCATAGATCACTATTCCTCTGGTGTCGAGGTCAATACGATAGTTTTCATAGTTGGGTATACCTTTGAGTTGAGCTTTTCAGAAGCTCATGGAGGGTGGATTATTGACTCTATTGGCACCCAAGCCAATACCTCAACCAGTGCCATCTCACTTTATATTAGACTTGCATTGTTCTTATCATCAAGGTCTAGGGCATGATACAAACCATTGTACCAATATGAGACATACTATTTAGGATTTGATAAACCAAGGTTTGGTTCACTTAGGTAGCCAAGTGTAACCACTAATCCCCTTCTTGCTTACTCTACACATGTAGTGCTTCCACCTCCAAGTGATATCCATCACATAGACTTTGTAGAGGATAACAATATACATATGTTGAGTTAGGATGACGGATTGCCTGACCCAATCATTTTGGATGATAGCTATGAGGTTGATGGAGTTACATTAGGTCCTCAGGTTTCTACACCATTTGGTTTGATTTTAGATGAGACATTGTTTCTGTTGATTCCTTTTACACCGTTGGTTACTGGACATCAAGGTACATCTGTTCCATTTATTTTATGGCTAGATGATATATTCTAAGGATAGAGAGATATAGGTTATGACCCATAGTGGGAGAGTAGCTCTACCCCTACCTATAGTGACTAGGTCATTTGAGGGTGTAGCCTCTCATGAGGAGGTTAGGAGAGATGATAACAAGGTTTTGAGACAATTACAGAGCACCTAAGCTCATATATCCATTTAGAGTCCATTGGTATCTTCCAATACTCATAGAGATGTGTTGATACGAGCTTTCAGTAAGATCAAAGGGGAAACTATTAATACTCCTAAGGGGTTTATCCATATGATGATGACTGATATAACCGCTTGCATTATGTTTTCAAATAATGACTTGCCACATGAGGGTTCAGACATTACATGCCTTCTTTACATCTCAATTGGTTGTTAAAGCCATAAAGTCTTATATGTCTTGTGGACAATGGCTCGACCCTGAACGTTTGCCCTCTAGACACTACATTGGCCCTTGGATTTCCACCTTCAAATTTTGGTCCTTCTACTCAGATAGTCAGAACGTATGACAACATTAAGAGGGAAATTATGGGCACTTTGATGATTGATTTGTTGATTGGTCTGACCACATTCCTGACTCTGTTTAAGATTTTAAAGATTCCTACGACATTTAACCTATTGTTGGGTTGGCCATGGATTCATATAGCCAAAGCTATTCTTTCTTCCCTTTATCAGTAGGTGAAGTTTATACATGATAGACAAGTCATCATGATGCAGTCCCTTAAAGACATGATTTCCTCTTTCGAGTTGGTGCTTTAGTTCAGTCATGGTGATGATGATCTATTTTTTACTAAGTTTACATTTGATGAGATTCAGACTATTGAGATTGAGGATTTCTACAAAGACTTTGTAGCTATGTCATTTGACCAACAAAAGAGTACAATGGTCTCAACATTATGAAAGGTATGTCTTTTCTACCTAGCCTGGGATTAGGACGATGTCAGCATGGGCCTAATGAGTTTGTAGATGCCATCAATTATGATACACCATTTAGGCTTAGGTACATTCCTACCGAGGTTGATTACCAGTATATGGCGTAACTGGGTAAGGAGAAAGTAAGGTCTGATTGTCTAACATGCCATTTGATTATCCTGTTCACCCCTACATGATAAGTTTGATCGACTACTTTGTCAAAGAATTAGAGATTCAGCCTCATTTATAAAAAATTGGCAATAGGGTTGGTATAGATAGAGAGATTGAGCTTCGACATCTATTTCATCAATTATAGTTGGGTGAAGGGACTCCTAGAACATCTATTTCTATGGTGATTGCACATTTGTCTCTAAACCAAGCTAGTTTATTGTCATTATGCTTCCTTAAGGAAATTACTGATGATGGAGTAGCCATGGAGCCTATTGAGGTGATTGATAGAGTTATTCCCTATGACGAGTACTGAGATGAGATGGATATGGATATGATGGGTATGAGTCAAATTACCAGCGTTATTTAGTCTAAGCCTACTTCACCGTTTGATCTATTTGGGGTATCCGCCATTGAGGTTGCTGAGGAGATCCAAATTGCTCCTATTCCAAAGCTTTCACAGGATGTTATGGTTGATACTAATTTATTTAAGGGCATTTTTAGCCCTATTGAGGGAGCGTTCTACTTTGTGGACCCACATATTTCATTTGACATTTTATTGGGATTTGTTTTTCTCTTTGACATTTTTCTAATGCTTCATTTATCAATTTGAGTATATTCGAGTATTCATCTATCTCTTGTGATGATGTCTCTTTATCTACACCCCATTCACCCACATCACAAATATTTGATATAGACGATGAGATTACATAACATGATTCAAATGGAGGTTCTTTTAACCATGATTTGGACCCCATATTTGAGAGAGTTTCATCTGCTATGGGGGATGTTGAGATTGTTGATTTTGGTATAGAGGATCAACCTAGAGAGTTGAAGATTAGTTCACCCTTATCCACAGATAAGAGAGATAAACTCATTCATTTACTCAAGTCATACTTGGATGTCTTTGCATGGTCTTATGAGGACATGTCTGACCTTGATGCCTCCATAGTTCAACATCACCTATCTATTTTGCCACATGCCAAACTAGTTAAGTAGAAGTTAAGGCGATTACACCCTCATTGGAGCGCTTGCAAGTGATATAGGAGATTAAGAAACAACACGGTGTTGGTTTTATATCAGTGGTTGAGTATCTTGAGTGGTTGGCTAATGTCGCCCTTGTTCCCAAAAAGGATGACAAGTTCAAGGTTTGTGTTGATTTCAGGAATCTTAACAAGTCTAGTCCTTAAGATGACTTTCCCCTCCTGCATATTAATACATTGGTTGATAGCATTACAAGTCATTCGATATTGTCTTTCATGGATGAGTTTTCTGGGTATAATCAAATTTTGATGGATCTAGAGGATATGGAGAAGACTGTCTTCATTACTGAGTATGGTATTTATTATCATAGAGTTATGCCATTTGAATTAAAGAACACAGGAGCTACTTATCAAAGGACTGCCACTATCTTGTTTCATGATATGATGCATAGGGATGTTGAGGTGTACATTGATGATATGATTATGAAATCCCGAGACAAAGCAAATCATCTAACAACTTTAAGGAGATTTTTTGAGAGAATCTGGAAGTTTAGATTGAGACACCCCAAGATGTGCACCTTTGGAGTTACTTCTAGGAAATTGTTAGGGCATATTGTTAGTGAGCGAGGTATAGAGGTAGATCCAGATAAGATCAGAGCCATAGTTGACATGCCTGCATCGAGGATTGAGTGGGGGATCAAGGATTCTTTAGGTAGATTATAGTATATCAGTCGTTTCATAGCCAAATTGATAAACATATATGAGTCGTGGACCCGCATTTTTCATGTACGTCCCCACTCAATCGGTGAGACTCGCTTTTATTGGTGAAAAAATTGTTTTGGAAAAGTTGGAGTCGCCACTTATTTTATTTTATTTTAAAAAGGAAAATAAAAAAAAAGAAAGAAAACCCTAAAGAAGTGACTCCATAGTTTTTGAAAAAACGTGTCTTTGAAAAACCCGAGTCTAGGTTCGGGGATTAGATTACCTATTGGGAAGGTACCTCTAAAAGGTAGTACCCCTCTAAGCCCTACAGAGGTCTCTATTAACTAAGTTGAGGGAAATGTGACAATTAATTATTTGATCATGGATACCTAGGTAGGCTAGGTGATTTAAAAAATAACATGCCAAACAAGAAAAACCAATCACAAATCATAAAGAAGGTTTAAGGTGCGTACCTAGATTACTTCTTAAGCGCTATCATAAAACATCAATGGTTAGTTTAGAAGTATAGCACACAACATGTGTTTTATCTGAGCAAATCAAGCATACATCTAAGCACACAAGGATCACATAAAGCATAAATAAGACTCACAATAACATTCATGTTCATAAAATTTCGAAAAGTAAGTGATACAGAGCGTACCTGGATAGCATGCATAATTTATAAGATTCCTCCAAAAATGCTAGAGTGATTAGGACAAGTATGAGTTATATAACATATTCATTGTGTCTAATACATAGTACCAAAGCCAAAATTGAACCAATTCAAGCAATGTACAAGATCATCAGCATGCAATTATAAAAGGGGGCATAAAAGAACAATTTCTAAAAATGGCTTAGAGTGGAATTTAATTAAGAAAAATTTCAGGAAACAACTCCTACACATCTAGATCAACATACTGAAGGCCAAAACACTCATTCAAAGGACATATTGCAACAAAGACACCTAAAGGTTCTACAAAGTCCAGATTAAATAAGAAAGACTGACATGCATAAACAAATTTTAAAAAATAATAAATGATCACATAAAATCATACAAAAAATCACACACATATTTCAAAGTGTCTATATCACATAAAAAATGAATCCAGGATCGGATAGCACTCAAAAATATTTTTTAAAACACTTAAGCTAATCAGATATCAAGAATCTAGCATATGCAGTAGGTACGACTTTGAAAAATCATATCTCCCTAAAAAAAGCCTATAATTAAGAAAAAATATCAAATCAAATTCATAAAGCCGTCTGTTATTTTAGTTTTGTAAAAAGATCTCGGGTGTCCAGAATTGGGTGAAAATAGAGCCCCCCTAAAGACTCATTTATATTTTATGTTCTAAAATTGTTTTCTAACTCAAACAAAACTTTAAATTCAAGTTCAAGGAGTGAAGAAAGTCATACAAGCTTTGGAAAATTTTTAAAAATATTCTAAAGTTTTTGTAACGAATTTTAACACTAAAGGGTTAGTGGTTGAATGAAAACTGGCAGTAAGGAAAAAAAAATTTTGAAAATTTTTGCACCACTAGAATTGTTCTCCCAAAATGGCTATGCTATTGCGTTAGGAAAATGTCCCCCACAAGGTATAAAATTCAGATTTATAAAATCAACACTAAACTCACAATGGGCAGTTGGAATTTTGATGTTATCAAAGAATTGAAGAGGAGTTTTAGTGGATCCCATGAAGTACCCCCTATCCTAGACAGCAGAGAGGATGATGGTTCCACTAAGAAGAAGTCAGGTATATGCAACCAAAAGGGAATTGGGATTAGGGAGCACGTGTCATTTGAAGAGCCATAGAGATTACCATCCATTTTGTGGAGATGAATCAGTAACAAGTCAAATCACAGTAGTATTCTTGAAATTCATTTGATTTCAAAGATGAACGCATGTTCTTATTTTGTGGCCATGGATCAGTGACAAGAAAATCCCACTTCAGCTTATCGTAATGATCTTAATACATATTTTGGTTGTTAGTTGGTGATTAGGATGTGTATACCGACCAAATATTTCCCGGGTTTAAGGTTCTTATACTTTTTTAGAAGTATGACGGACAATATAATCACGTTAAGCCTAATTATTGACAATATAGAGTTCCTAGAAGAAATCCGGTTGAAATTGGATCAACCTCAGTCAAACAGAATTGGGTCAGGTCTTAAAAAGAAAACATTGATAAAACTGATTAACATCAACTCACGATAATGCAAGACATCCTATATTCCAAGACAATAACCCATAAAGTCATCTTCCTGTTACTACCGTACATGTTTAGAGTGTCTACTGGTTTCTGATTGTCTAAACGGAACTGTCTTACGTTTCATGACCCACGTTAAGATCTAAACCCTTGTTCTCTTTCCAACTTTAACGTCATTAGCTTCAACCTGGAAACCTTCCCTTTCAAATGATGGCTTCCATCTTTTGGCTGCCATTGCTTGATAAAACAAATCTAAACTGAAACTAGTTAAAAAAAATCAAAGCCCCTCAACTCAACATAATGAATCCAAATAGAAATGAAACCAAACTTCAAATTTTCCAAAGAAAGCCTATATAAAAGGAGTAGCTTACCCAACCAGCTAGATGCGTGAACTGTGTGCTTCTCAAAGTGGCAGCCGTGTGGATGATAGGATGAATAAAAAATCAACCGGCAATGCATGCTCCAAAACAATCCGAATGGTGCGTGGTATCAGAGGCAGTCGTGCTTTCCTCGAAGCTTCAATGGTGTGGCTGAGTTGGAACCCACATCTCCTCCAAAACCAGTGTCCTGTTCATCACCAGCCCACTACCTCTCATTTTCTTCAGAATGGTGCGGCTGCACCTTTTCGTTTTTAACGTGCGGCTGCACCTCCACTTCTTGTTTTTCTGCTGCAAATTGTGCCCCCTCTCCTAGAAAACCAAACTTTCAAAGCCCTCTCCACGTGCTAAAATTTTTTTCTCAATGGTGCGGCTGCACCTCCACTTCCCATTTTTTTGTCGCTCCTTGTGTAATGACTGAGTATTTTATGACACGTTAGCATTTTTAGTTTGAAAAGTCTTATTTTGTGTGATGGTTGAAAAGTAAAAAAGAAAAGTGTTTGGAGAACACGTGTCAATTTCAGATTGGTGAATTTCATTTTATTGTGTCGGTCAATTAGACGAGTTGAAATTTTATGCCATGTCAGCCTTAGGGTAGAAAATTTCTTAAGATTTTAGAAATTGAAAACTTCCTGAAACAAAAAACGAAAAAGAAAAAAAAAGAATTAATTAAAAATTAATTAGAATTAATTAAGAAAAAATTAAATTAAATTGATGAATAATAAAATTGAGAAAATTAGTTTTGGATTGGTGTTAATAAATAAATTTGTGTGTTAAAAAAAAAAATGAATTGGAAATGAAATAAAACAAATAGAATAAATAAAAGAAAAGAAAAGAAAATATTCAATGGACTATTAAACTTGGGACATGTAAAGGTAGTATGGATTGTTAAAATGAAATGAAATGGAATTGGGCCTTTGGTTTTGGGCTTAAGTGGCTGGTGAAATTTTTTTAAAGAAAAAAAAAAAAGAGAAATTGGGAGAATTAGAAACTGGCAACATGCGGAGAGAGAGAGAGAAGGGCACTGTGCAGAAATTTGGTCACTCGCTGGATCTTTGACCGGCCATTTGGACGGCCAAACGACCTCCGTTTCAGCCCAAATTCAGAGGAAGTGCTCTATTCGACTAGAGGAACAAGTCTACGGTGGATGATTTCATTTTTAACGGTCAACTTCTCATATTTGTGGTAGGGGAAAACTAACCCTAAAACTCAAATTTAATGTATTTTTCATTGGAAAAAAATTTATAAATCTGATAATTATGAGTTAAGTAGATAATTTTGATGTTGTGTGAATTTTTTGGAATGATTTGGGATTTTTCTTGAATTTTTTTGTAATTTTTGGAATTCTTTGCAATTGATAATTAATCGTTTTAGGTTGTTAAAAATTATTAGAAATATAGGAAAATTCTGGAATTAGGGCAAGAATTCAAATCTAGTGATTTATGAATTTTTGAAAATTGATTGGAATATTTGCGGTAATTTTATTGTGGAAAATTAGTTATTTTCAAATATTGGGAATTATTAAAATTATTGAAAAATTATGAATTTGTGATATAAATTCAAGTATATTGATGTGTGAATTTCTGAAAATTTGTTGGCGTATTTTCGGGAATTTTAAGGTGAAAATTTTATTTTATTGGGTTATTGAGAATGTTGGAATTATTGGAACTGTAGAAATTATTGAGGAATTTTGGAGTTTGTGGCATTCACCTGCATCATGGTTGTATGAAAAAAAAAAAATTTGTGAAAAGTGTATGAAATGGAAAAAAAAAAAATAGGGATGAAAAGTGAAAGCCCGTGTGAGGCGAATTAAGAAGGGAGAGAGATCCCTAGGGTGAAAGACTCAAAAGTTTACCTCGGGAAGACTCCAAATGGGGAGTATATTTGGGTGCGGACGCGTATCCTTCGATGAAAGCTCGAGAACGATAATGCATTGTATGACTGTGTGTCACACATTCATATGCATTCATTTAATGATTGGATGCTGTGGGATTGAGTATAATGTTATATGTTAAATTGTGTGACTTGATTTATATTGGTAAACTGTTGTGTTTGGGTTATTGAAATATAGTAATCCCCCATTAACCCTTTGGGTGTTAGGCACCCTACTAAGCAATGTGGAAATGCTCACCCCTTCCTTTTTATATATTTTTAGATGCAGATATCACTCCTGAGGATCCACAAGTGGGACAGGGAGGACTTCAGGATGCCCTTGGAGCGATTTAGTGGAATGTGTTTTATTTTTTTATTGTGTTTGTGGTATTGAGACCTTGTAATAAGTGAATTATGGATAATGTAATAAGACCTTAATTTGATTAAGGGGATTTTTATGAAATTTTATTTTGGAATGCAATGATGTTTATTAAATCTTGATGTGTTTGAATAAGGTTTGAAATATTGTTAGTTGGTGAGAACCTAGTGGGACTTATATGTGAAAAAAAAATAAAAAATAAAATTTCAGAGTGTTTTAGTTGACTGCCAACGTGGAATAAGAGAAACCCTTAGGGTCAAACCTTTGACCTGGGGTCACGAACCAAATTTTGGGTCGCTCGGAATTTTGGGTCATGACAGCGTGGTATTAGAGCCAAGGTTGCAATAATACCTTGGGGTCAATGTTTGTGGGTGTTGTGTGTATTGTAATGTTATGTAATGTTATGATTTTCTGTATGTGTTAGTTAATGAGTTTATTATTAAATAAATTAGTTAATTGTTGATTCTTGATGTTTGAAAAGCCTTGTGATGGTTCTTGTAGATGATAATAAGAACATGATGATGTTAATTATGTTGAGTTATGTATTGTGATTCTAGGAAAGTGAAAGTTTTGATAGTTGTTGAGGTTGTTAAATGGGGACATGTGAATTTATTTTGCTCACCTTGGTAATGTGGTTGAATTAGGGATTGTTAAATTTGAAATGGCGGGAAGGACCAGAAGAGGAAGATCTGAGAGAAATGAAGAGTTGGAGTCAGTAAGAGAAGAACTAAGAGAAGAACTACTCCGAGAAGTAAGAAGGGAGTTGAGAGAGACTGTTCAGTCGATGAGAGGTCAGGACTCTAGGAGATCAGGAGGTACCCAGGGCCATGAGGATTCAGGCCACTCACATAGGAGGAGCCGCACTGAAAGGCCAACAATGAGCCAAATGGAAGCAATGAAGAGGTTCATGGTGATGCAGCCTCCATCTTTTAATGGAGAGACCAGTACTGAAGCAGCTGAGCATTGGTTGAGGAGGATGAGAAGAATTCTAGTGGGACTGGACATACCTGAGGAAAGAAGGGTAGGTCTGGCAGCATATATGCTTGTTGATAAAGCTGATTTCTGGTGGGAATCAATGAAAAGGGTGTATGACACTGAGGTTATGACCTGGGAGGAATTTGAGAGAATCTTCCTAGGCAAGTATTTTGGGGAGGTGGCTAAGCATGCCAAGAGGATGGAGTTTGAGCACCTCATCCAAGGAACCATGTCGGTGCTGGAGTATGAGTCACGTTTCTCAGAGTTGTCTCGTTTTGCTTTGGGGATGATCAGTGAGGAAGGAGAAAAGGCTAAGAGGTTCCAGCAGGGGTTGAGGCCTGCTATTAGGAACAGATTAGTCCCACTGGCAATAAGGGATTATTTTGAGTTGGTTAAGAGGGCTTTATTGGTGGAGCAGGATATTGAGGAGACCAACCAAATTCGGGAGCAAAGGGGGGATAGAAAAGGGAAACAAAGAATGGGGGAAAGTTCCCAAGGGAAATCTTAGGGCCCGCAGCAAAGACAGAGGACTCAGCAGTTTGAGAGGCATTCCTCATTCTATGCAGGAGGTGAGCAGAGTGCTCAGAGGGTGGCTGCTAATAGAGTATGTTATGGTTGTGGAGCGGGAGACCACTTATGGAGGGCTTGCCTATTACGGGGTGTACAGCAGGCTCGACCTTAGTCTCAGGGAAGTTCTCAGCAACAACCAGTAGTGTCTTTCCAGCCCCCTCAGTTTCAATTGCCTTACTACCAGATGCCACAATTACCCCCAGCAGCGCAGGGAACTAGGACAGTTACTATGAGTAGTCAGACCCGTTCTTCTCAGGGGTCGAATGCTAGAGGTAGGGGAAGGTAGACAGCTGGGAGAGTTTTTTCCTTGACCCCAACAGAGCCAGAGGAGGATGCCCTTTTGGTGGAAGGTATGATTTTGGTATATAGTACTTGGGTGCGTGTTTTGTTTGATACTGGTGCAACTCATTCTTTCATTTCTGCATCTTGTGCTAATGCATTGGGGTTGAAAACAGAAAGGGTAGAAAATTTGTTACTTATTGACTCCCCTATGGGTATAAATTTTAGAGTTGATAGAATATGCAAGGGGTGTGTTATTACCTTGGCAGATAGAGCACTAAATGTGGATTTGAGGGTTTTGGATATGACTGGGTATGATGTTATCTTGGGAATGGATTGGTTGACAGTGTATAGAGCGGTTATTGATTGTCATCGCCGCAGGATAATATTTTGTCTGCCAGAGGGATTTGAGGTTTGCTTTGTTGGAGGGAAGTGTGTTAGTTTGCCTTTTTCGCAGTCTGATCCGTGTTATCAGTATGTGTTAAGGAAGGGATCAATAAATTCCCTAGCTTGCCTTCGTGGTAAGGAGAAAGCCCAGAAGGACATTACAGAAATTCTAGTAGTGAGGAAGTTTCAGGATGTATTCCCAGATGAGTTACCAGGTTTACCACCGCATAGAGAGTTTGATTTCTCTATTGAAGTATACCCAGGAATTGATCATATTTCAGTATCCCCTTATAGGATGGCCCCTCTTGAGTTGAAGGAATTGAAAACTCAGTTAGATGAATTGTTGGGTAAGGGTTTTATTTGTCCAAGTACGTCGCCATGGGGAGCCCCAGTGTTGTTTTTGAAGAAGAAGGATGGCACACTAAGGTTATGTATTGACTATAGGAAGTTGAATAGAGTTACTGTGAAGAACAAGTATCCTCTTCCAAGGATAGATGACTTGTTTGATCAATTGAAGGGTGCAAAGTATTCTAGTAAGATTGACTTGAGAACTGGGTATCATCAATTGAGGGTTAGGGAAGAAGATGTTCCTAAAACTGCTTTTAGAACGAGATATGGGCATTATGAGTTCTTAGTCATGCCTTTTGGGTTAACTAATGCCCTCGCTGCTTTCATGGATTTAATGAACAGAGTATTTCGTGCTTACTTGGATCATTTTATGATTGTGTTTGTGGATGACATTTTGATTTACTCCAGGAGTTTAGAGGAGCATAAACAACATTTGGTGACCACTCTTAAAATTTTAAGAAGACATCAGTTGTATGGGAAGTTGGACAAAAATGAGTTTTGGCTTACTGAAGTGAATTTCTTAGGCCATGTGGTTTCTGAGGTAGGAATAGCAGTAGACCATTCCAAGGTGGAAGCTATACAGGAGTGGCAAAGGCCTACTAATGTATTCGAGATTAGAAGTTTCTTGGGGTTGGTTGGATATTATAGGAGGTTTGTGGGAGACTTCTCTAGGATTGCAGCACCAATGACTCGGTTGACTAGAAAAGTGGTGAAGTTTGAATGGAATGAGGAGTGTGAGAATGCTTTTCAGGAATTGAAGCGGAAATTGACCACTGCTCCAGTGTTAACTGCTCCTATTAGTGGAGAGTTGTTTACTATTTATTGTGATGCTTCTATAGTGGGGTTAGGGTGTGTACTAATGCAGCAAGGCAAGGTGGTAGCTTATGCCTCAAGACAATTAAAGCAGCATGAACGAAATTATCCAGCACATGATTTGGAGCTTGCAGCAGTGGTGTTTGCCCTAAAGACTTGGAGACACTATTTGTATGGAGAGAAGTTTGAGGTGTACTATGATCACAAGAGTTTGAAATACATTTTCACTCAAAAGGATCTGAACTCTAGGCAGAGGAGATGGATGGAGACATTGGAAGATTATGATTTTGCCCTTCATTACCATCCTAGGAAGGCCAATGTTGTAGTAGATGCCTTGAGTAGGAAGAGCTATGGCCAGTTGTCTAGCTTGGGGTTAAGAGAGTTTGAGATGTATGCAGTTATTGAGGACTTTGAGCTATGTCTTAGTCAGGAAGGACATGGTCCATGCTTGTACAGCATATCGACGAGACCAATGGTTATCCAAAGAATAGTGGAGGCCCAAGTTCATGATGAGTTTTTAGAAAAGGTTAAAGCCCAGATGTTAGCAGGAGAGGTAGATGAAAATTGGTCTATGTATGAAGATGGGAGTGTGAGGTTTAAAGGAAGATTGTGTGTGCCAAAAGATGTGAAGTTGAGAAATGAACTTCTAGCAGATGCTCATAGGGCGAAGTATACTATCCACCCTGGGAATACCAAGATGTATCAAGACTTAAAGAGACAGTTTTGGTGGAGTGGGATGAAGAGAGATATTGCTCAGTTTGTAACCAACTGTCAGATTTGTCAGCAAGTGAAGGCTGAACACCAGAGGCCTACAGGGTTGTTGCAACCTTTACCTATACCTGAGTGGAAGTGGAATAATATCACGATGGACTTTGTGATAGGGTTGCCAAGAACTAGAAGCAAGAAAAATGGAGTTTGGGTGATTGTGGATTGTCTTACTAAGTCAGCTCATTTTCTAGCCATGAAAACTACTGATTCCATGAACTCTTTGGCTAAGTTGTATATACAGGAGATTGTGAGATTGCATGGGATACCTGTATCTATAGTGTCTGACAAGGACCCTAAGTTTACTTCTCAGTTTTGGCAGAGTTTACAAAGGGCTTTGGGCACCCAACTGAATTTTAGCACCGCTTTTCACCCTCAGACGGATGGTCAATCAGAGAGAGTGATCCATATCTTAGAAAACATGTTAAGGGCTTGTGTTTTGGATTTTGGAGGAAATTGGGTAGATTACTTACCTTTGGTAGAGTTTGCTTATAATAATAGTTACCAATCTAGCATTGGCATGACACCTTATGAAGCACTCTATGGGAGACCTTGTAGATCACCCTTGTGTTGGATAGAGATGGGTGAGAGTCGTTTGTTGGGACCTGAGATTGTCCAAGAGACTATAGAGAAGATATAACTCATCAAGGAAAAACTTAAGACTGCCCAAGATAGACAGAAAAGTTATGCAGACAAAAGGAGAAGACCCTTGGAGTTTGAGGAAGGGGATTGGGTGTTTGTAAAAGTGTCCCCTCGAAGAGACATATTTCGATTTGGGAAGAAGGGGAAGTTAGCCCCTAGGTTTGTGGGCCCATTTCAGATTGATAAGAGGGTTGGCCCAGTGGCATACAAGTTAATTTTGCCTCAGCAGCTGTCCCTTGTGCATGATGTTTTCCATGTGTCGATGCTAAGGAAGTGTACTCCAAATCCAACTTGGGTAGTGGACTTGCAAGATGTTCAGATTAGTGAAGATACTTTTTATGTGGAGGAACCTTTACGAATTCTGGAAGTTGGAGAGCATAGGTTCAAGAACAAGGTGATTCCTGCATTCAAAGTGTGGTGGCAACACCATAGGATAGAAGAAGCCACTTGGGAACCTGAGGAAGAAATGAGACGACACTATCCGCAACTCTTCTACGAATTTAAAGGTAAGCTAGTTTAAATTTCAGGACGAAATTTCTTTTAGGGGGGTAGGATGTAATGACCGGGTATTTTATGACACGTTAGCATTTTTAGTTTGAAAAGTTTTATTTTGTGTGATGGTTGAAAAGTAAAAAAGAAAAGTGTTTGGAGAACACGTGTCAATTTCAGATTGGTGAATTTCATTTTATTGTGTTGGTCAATTAGACGAGTTGAAATTTTATGCCATGTCAACCTTAGGGTAGAAAATTTCTTAAGATTTTAGAAATTGAAAACTTCCGGAAACGAAAAATGAAAAAAAGAAAAAAAAAGAAAAAAAGAATTAATTAAAAATTAATTAGAATTAATTAAGAAAAAATTAAATTAAATTGATGAATAATAAAATTGAGAAAATTAGTTTTGGATTGGTGTTAATAAATAAATTTGTGTGTTAAAAAAAAAAAAGAATTGGAAATCAAATAAAACAAATAGAATAAACAAAAGAAAAGAAAAGAAAATATTCAATGGGCTATTAAACTTGGGCCATGTAAAGGTAGTATGGATTGTTAAAATGAAATGAAATGGAATTGGGCCTTTGGTTTTGGGCTTAAGTGGCTGGTGAAATTTTTTTAAAGAAAAAAAAAGGGAAAATGGGGAGAATTAGAAACTGGCAACACGCGGAGAGAGAGAGAGAGAGAGAGAGAGAGAGAGAGAGAAGGGCACTGTGCAGAAATTTGGTCACTCACCGGATCTTTGACCGGCCATTTGGACAGCCAAACGACCTCCGTTTCAGCCCAAATTCGGAGGAAGTGCTCTATTCGACTAGAGAAACAAGTCTACGGTGGCTGATTTCATTTTTAACGGTCAACTTCTCATATTTGTGGTAGGGGAAAACTAACCCTAAAACTCAAATTTAATGTATTTTTCATTGGAAAAAAATTTATAAATCTGATAATTATGAGTTAAGTAGATAATTTTGATATTGTGTGAATTTTCTGGATTTTTTTTTGTAATTTTCGGAATTCTTTGCAATTGATAATTAATCGTTTTAGGTTGTTAAAAATTATTAGAAATATAGGAAAATTCTGGAATTAGGGCAAGAATTCAAATCTAGTGATTTATGAATTTTTGAAAATTGATTGGAATATTTGCAGTAATTTTATTGTGGAAAATTAGTTATTTTCAAATATTGGGAATTATTAAAATTATTGAAAAATTCTGAATTTGTGATATAAATTCAAGTATATTGATGTGTGAATTTCTGAAAATTTGTTGGTGTATTTTCGGGAATTTTAAGGTGAAAATTTTATTTTATTGGGTTATTGAGAATGTTGGAATTATTGGAATTGTAGAAATTATTGAGGAATTTTGGAGTTTGTGGCATTCACTTGCATCATGGTTGTATGAAAAAAAAATTTTGTGAAATGTGTATGAAATTGAAAAAAAAAAAAAATAGGGATGAAAAGTGAAAGCCCGTGTGAGGTGAATTAAGAAGGGAGAGAGATCCCTAGGGTGAAAGACCCAAAAGTTTACCTCGTGAAGACTCCGAATGGGGAGTATATTTGGGTGCGGACGTGTATCCTTCGGTGAAAGCCCGAGAACGATAATGCATTGTATGACTGTGTGTCACACATTCATATGCATTCATTTAATGATTGGATGCTGTGAGATTGAGTATAATGTTATATGTTAAATTGTGTGACTTGATTTATATTGGTAAACTGTTGTGTTTGGGTTATTGAAATATAGTAATCCCCCATTAACCCTTTGGGTGTTAGACACCCTACTGAGTAATGTGGAAATGCTCACCCCTTCCTTTTTTATATCTTTTTAGATGCAGATATTACTCCTGAGGATCCACAAGTGGGACAGGGAGGACTTCAGGATGCCCTTGGAGCGGTTTAGTGGAATGTGTTTTATTTTTTTATTGTGTTTGTGGTATTGAGACCTTGTAATAAGTGAATTATGGATAATGTAATAAGACCTTAATTTGATTAAGGGGATTTTTATGAAATTTTATTTTGGAATGCAATGATGTTTATTAAATCTTGATGTGTTTGAATAAGGTTTGAAATATTGTTAGTTGGTGAGAACCTAGTGGGACTTATATGTGAAAAAAAATAAATTCAAAGTGTTTTAGTTGACTGCCAACGTGGAATAAGAAAAACCCTTAGGGTCAAACCTTTGACCTGGGGTCACGGGCCAAATTTTGGGTCGCTCGGAATTTTGGGTCGTGACATCTCGTGTCCTCTCTACTGCTCCTTTTCTTCTTTTTCCCGTTCTCCACCAACATGGGAAGCTAACTCACCAGCCCGGAGAAAGCCTCAATCACCTACGTCAGTCCAGCATGATCAGAATTCTCCCTTCTCTGAACATAGCCCACATTCCGTTCCTATGCACCTCTACACTCCTTCCCATTGACTCCACCAACATGGAAAGATCACTTACCAGCGCGGGCAGAGCCTCAATCATTCGCGTCAATCCAGCATGATCAGAACCCTCCTTCCTGAACATAGCCTTCATTCCGTCCAAATACACACTGAACTTTTCCCTTTCTTATGCCAAAACAACTTTGGTAATTTTCCTTTCAAAGGTCCGTGTATTCTCATGTACAAGTTGCCTTCTTTTTATTTGAAAAGTATGTGGCTTTCCCAGTCGCAATGGTGCATGGCTTTTTCTAGTATGGAAAGTGTGGCTGCCAATATATGGAATGCATGATTCTGTCCTCCAAAAAATATCTCATAGAACCACACTATGTCCTTATTAAAAATTCAGCCTCCAAAAGCGCCCAGATTCAGCCCATGTGCGGTCCATGAGTGCACCAAAAAATAGTCACAAAACAACCCAAAAGAAGCCTTAATATGATATGGTAAAGGCAACTCATGAGAGCTTATGATGACACCAACTGTAGCCTCAAAACCAACCGTTTGTAAACTTCAAAACTGCACATAAATCATAATTCTCCAAAATCATGGTAGCCCTTACTTCCCTTAAATTCTCCAATGCATAGCCACTTTCCTTTCTCAAAAATTTTGGTGATCCTTCTTCCAAATAGATGGCAGCCCGTTTCTTCATGCAAAATAAAAATAAAAAGAAAGAAAGAAAGGAAATAAAATTATGAGATTGAAGATAAATAAAATAAAAGAGGATAAAAAGAACAAAATTATTCAATTAAAAATTAGTTAGGCAATCTCGTGCATATCTGAAGTCGAAACAATTCAAGTGATTAAAAGTCAACATTGGTTTCACTAAATTTTGAAGAAATGATTAAATAAGTAAATAAGAAAATATGAATAAATAGATAAAATGTATAATACATAAATAAATAAATAAATATTAGACATGTTTAATAAAAAAAAAGAAGTTAAACTAATGCAACATATAATAATAATCGAAGTGTCAAACTCAAACCACCAAAAATAAAAAAAATTCCTTTCATGCAATCACAAAATAAAATAAATAAATAAAATACAAATAATAATAATAATGAAATAAGATAAAATAATTCAAAACTCACTTAATCCTAAAATCAATCAATAAAATAAATAAATAAAGAAAAACAAGAAAACAAATCTAAGTGAAACTAAACCCAGGAAAGTGCCTAAGTGGGTTAGATGTGCCTAGGTGGGTCAGATGTGTTTAAGTGGGTCTAAGGTGGTGCCTAATGGGCCAAGTGCATCTTAATGGGCCTAGGGTGCCTAAGTGGGCCTAAGGTGATGCATAATGGGCTAAATGCACTTAAATGGGTCTAATAAGGAAAGAAAAAACCTAAGTATAAATTAAAGCTGCCTAGAATCACAATGGGGTCAGATGAGTCTCTCAACCAAAGTGTCTAAGGTGGCATAGAAATGATAAGCTACATGAGCAGTAATGGGCATGGGCCACCAGGGAATTGTTGTAAAGTACCAAGCGAACACATAATATGAAATGTGCTAGGAGGACAAAATGGAGGGTTTACACTATGTTTTGCTTTTTAAGGATGAATTAGCCTACAATCTGGAATGATGATTGCCAGAACGCTTTCAACTGGATTAAGGAGTATTTGCTTTCTCCTCTAGTTTTAGTGCCTCCCACACCAGGATGACCACTGCTTTTATACTTGTTAGCTTCAGATATGGCCTTGGATGCATGTTAGTTAAGCTCAATGACTTAGCGGAGGAGCGAGCTATTTACTATCTGAGCAAGAGGATGTTGGAGTATGAGATGAGATATGTTATGATTGAGCACCTTTGCTTAGCATTGGTTTGGGCCACTTTTAAATTTTAAAATTGAGCAATAGAGAATCTTCTTAAATTTAATTGATTGAGTAAATTTTGAGCTTTTGGAAGTAACGAACACCATGTCTATTCAAATTAAATTCACTTATCATGTTTGACTTAGTTTTAAAATTGTTTTCCAAAGTGATGTTTGACATCTTAGCTAAAATAAATTCAACATTCTTTTCAAGAAACTAATGTCATCACTTGCAAAATTTGGAAACAACCCCATAGTGGAATAAGGCAACAATAAATGAAAGTGTGTCTTCCATATATGTTGTACAATGCCTCCAATTAAAAAAATAAATAAATAAAAGAAAATTGATGATATCTAACTAAAGGAAAGAAAAAAAAAAATGTGTTGTAAATAGATCACATTTTCTATGTTAAACAAAAATTTGACGAACTATGTTCAAATTGATTGAATGTTGAATAAATTAGAGTTTTGGCATGATTTAGTGATCTTTCAAAATTTAAAATTGAAATGTGTAAATTATTCAATAAGTTGATACCCTTGATAATCAATGCCTTGAGTTTATTTTAGTTCTACCATACTTTGTTTCATATTAAAATATTTTTTTAAGGTTGATTTCATTATTAATGACTTTCTCTAGACAATGCTAATTCATTCTTGAAATCTTGTGTTTTGATTGTATAACTAATTACTTGATTTATTTTTGTTTATGCTAACAACTCAAGTTTTTATGGTTTGCTAGAGCCTTGGGTTGTATTTGTCGATCTCTAATATTTTTCCAAACATTTTTGGGCTATAAGGGTGTGATTTTTTGGGTTATTTATGTCAAATAGAATGTTTCAGACATTTAAAGGAGCATTCAAATTGTTCTTATCACTTGATTTGAAGTATCGAGCTTTCAAGTACTTAATATCTTTTTTCTTCATTGTCTCTCTTTCTCTCTCTCTCTCTCTCTTACGTTCTTTTGTTGCTTTATCTTATTCATTTCCTTCTTCTTTTTTTGACAAAAAATGGGAGATGGTTCATCGTTGGTTTTATTAATTTTATGAATATCCATTACATACATTACTCACATCCATTTCTCTTTACCATGATTGGATGGAATTTATAAGTTATTTTTTCCACACTTTGCTTGACATGGATATTTGGTTGGTTGGTGTGTACAGGTCTCAAGTATTAGAGTATTGCTCACTTTTGGATGTGGTGGATGGTTTTTTGCACATTACATAATGAATTGGTTTAGACGAGAGACAAGAGGTATTGAGAGACTTGTAAACTTTGATTAAGAGTATTGGAGGGTTTATGTAATCTTTATTTTGTCACAAAATTGCAAAAAGGAGAGATTATTGGTATATAATTAGGCTATGTAATTTAAGTTGGTAATTTTGTTCCATTCATTTTGATGTAGGACTTTTTTAGATTGTGTCTTATTCTCCATTATGATTCAAGGTTGTTGTGTGATCTATCAGAATGACATATGTAAGTATACAAGGGTTGGAGAAAGGTTGATAGGACTTATATAAGGCTTATAGTCAAATCCTGGCCCTTGAAACCACTAAACAGCTACATAGTTCACAATACTGAAAGGTATGAAGTCCATTAATATGTTAAGAACTTGATGCCAATTTTACAAGCTTTAAGTACTTTAGACCCACACATTATTAGTTTTTCTTTACCGTACAGCAAAAATTGTCTCTAACATTTATGTATAAGAAGCATTTTAATCTCTCTATCAAGTTCAAAAGAAAAAAAAAAGGAAAAAATTTTGGATAACCAATGGCCTATTCCACCAGGTGTGTAAATTCAGACTTAAAAAAGAAAAAAAAAAACAAAGAATATAGCCAAAAAAAATAGGGTACATCAAATGTTTTTTCCCCTTCCAAGCGAATGGGAGGATGAAGAGAGCTCCAGAAGCAGCTGCTGATACATGACACTACAAATCACAAAGTCTCAACCAATTAGTGATCACTGATCATGATTCTGCTGCTACTTAAGACTTAAGACTGAAGACTGAAAATTGATATTGATGAGTATTTTGAAAAGTTAAGTCTAATTAGTTACCTTTTGAGATAGTAGTAACAAAAATCAGCCAAGATAAAGGTATGAACAAATTCTGAGAGAATAACCATCAGAACCCACAACTGCGTCCAGTTGCCGGAGAACATTAGATACCGTCCCCCAGTCTCATAAATCTGCATGACATTAATTGAAAATATATGATATTATTTTATGTAGTGTGAAAAAAGAGGTGGAAAAGCTGCGCACATGAATGATCCAAGAACCGCAGTTGAGAAATCTTGCCACGCCCAATGCAAACACATAATATGCGGTAAAGGGTTCCACCATCTGAAAGGAGATGAAGAAAAGATGAAAAGAATTAATCAATTTACCTTCTCATGGATGATGAATCAACAAATTTAATTAATTAACCTTTGCATTCTGCATTAAACGAAGCTGAGGAAGCACAGAGACGGCGGCCAAGTAAAGAGAGAAAGACCAAACTATTCTGATGAGGAGTCTGTGATCGATATGAGGATGGATTAGCACAGCAAGGATAGCTGGAGGCACCACCTGAAAGTTCAAACAGCAGCATGGAGAGAGAGAAAATAAAGCAAGGGGATGGAGGGTGGTGGGCGTTTAATTACCATAGAATAGAGGGGCATGCTGTCGAGTTCCTTAGAGTAGGTAGGCTTCAACTTGAAGCGGATCATATAAATGACCCAAAGAGTAGAAAGAAATATAGCAGAGCCTAGTAGTGTTAAAGCATGCTCTTCTACTTCAAAACTGCAATATGTTCTTGTTGCCATGACTATAGCCGTCAGCTCTTGACTTTTTAGGGAAAGCCCTGAAGTCAATACTAGATCGAGTTAGGAATTATATATGTATATCCCATAATCTACTTGCTCCATACGTGAATTTCAAAAACACTCCTCATTCAAAACAATACGGATTATGGGTTACTTCTAAAATGCTCAAAAATCCCTAGAGATTGTTTCATTAATCACCTTCTGAAATACCCAAGATTCCCAAGTGATTGTTTCACTAATCATTTTTCTCACTTTTAAATGAAATTACAAATATGAGAACATTTTTTTTTTCACAACACAACAACCTTAACCTTCGGACTTTTATGGAGAAAAAAAATCAAAAGAAAAGACTTCTGTTTGTTCAAAAAGAGAATTGTATTCTTTGTTTGTTTTTGGGGAGGGAAGAGAAACACATTTTTTCTTTTTCTGGTTTTTAGGAAAAGAGAGTTCTCCTAGAGAGATGAAAAAAAAAACTGTTTGTTTAATAGTGACAATTTTGAGTAATTTTATAACCTTTAAAAATTGTTCCTCTATTTTCTCATTTATTTGTTGGTGTCAGGTTAACCCACTTAGTCACTCAAACTCAACTCTAACGAAGTTTGAAGAAAGATCAAAAAATTATTCTCTCATCAAATCATCACGGGATCTCATATAAACTTGGTATATACGATATTGTTTATGTTTGAAAGTGCCTTAAATTTTTATTAGAATATATTTATTTTGATAAAAATAAATAAATTATTCCCATCAAGTCATCACAAGATGTCATATAAACTTGGTATATATGATATAGTTTATGTTTGAAAGTGTCTTAAATTTTTCTTAGTACATATTTATTTTGATCAAAAAATTAAATTAATATTTATCCAAAAAAAAATATTGTATAAATATTTTAAAAATTAATTGACACTTAAATTTTTATTTTGGGACATGAGAGTTATGTATTTAAATAAGGGTTATTTGATTAAAAGGGTTATTGAAAACTCAATTTTAGGAATTTAAAGGCTTATTTGATAAGAATATATTTTTGTTTTAGGAAAACACGTTTGACAACCAAAAACTGTTTTCTGATTTCTATTTTTAAGAATAGAAAACAAGATGTTTTATATTATTTTCACTTATTTTATAAGAGTTGTTTTAAGTGGGATTTTATTTGGGTTATTTATAATATAGATGTCCATAACTATTTTAAATATTTATATATAAGTTTTAAAAGAAAGATTTATTTTTACAAAATATAGAAAAAGAAAAAGAATGAGGGTATTCTAGTTAAAATGTGACTAAAAAAGGATGAAGGGTTAGAATCTGTTTGACAACTGTTTTTTAAAACAGTTTTGAAAAACTGTTTTTGAAAACTATTTTATGATATTTTGTAAAATAAAAGTATGTTTAAAAACATAAAACGTTTTTAACTTGTTTTTAATATTTTTAAATATATTTTAAAAATAATTTTTAAGTCTAGCTAGTGTTTTATTTTTAATCATGGTACATATTTGTATAATTAGTTTTATTTTTACTTCCAACTTTTTTCTCAATGAAGGTATTTTTAAGAAAGGTCCTATTATTTTTCTCTAAAAAGTCGTCAATCATTGAGAAATGTAAGCCTCCCAATCATTCTTATTTTATTTTCATTTGTAACAAAATAAAAGATTAATATAGTTTTAAATATTCATTCAAATTATAATTTAAACAATGATAAGAAACAAGTCAATAAAAGAAATAATAAGAAGAAGCATCTAACACAATTGACAGCAATCAAATAGTTGAAATTAAGATCAAAGTAAGAAGTAGAAGAAAAAAAAAATGGAATTACCAGAACAGGTCTTGGTTTTGATGAGCTTGAAGATGAGGATGATGATCCCAGATAGATGGATGGATTGGGAGGCCATGAACAAAGGAAAGCCATTGTCATATTTCATGAGATGCCTCAAACCCACTAAACAAAACCCTAGGATCAGTACACCCACCAATATTTTTACCTTCATGGGCTGCCTTTCAACCCATTTCAAATTCAACCAACTCTTGCCTCCCTTTCTCATGCCTTCTTCCCTCTCTCTGTCTCTGTCTCTGTCTCTGTCTCTCTCTCTCTCTCTCTCTCTCCCAGTACTGTGTACGTTTTAGAATGAAAACAATTATCTGCATTCATGGAAAGTTAACGTTAGACTAGGAAATATTAACTTTCCATGAAAGCAGAAACTAATAATGATCAGTAATAAAAATAAATTAAAATAGAATTGGAATAATTATATTTTATAATTAAAATAAATTAATTTAAAACGGCTGTTCAGACTTTAAAAGTAAAAATAAAAAAGAATTTTTAAGTGTAAAAATATATAAATAATATTGGATTAAATTAATGGGGCTGGAAGTTGAACCTTTGATGGCAAATTTGCAATGCATAACCCATGCAGTCAAGAGGGGAAATTGAACAATCTGTCCTGCCCTATGCGGTAATTGTAGTGTTACGATAAGAGAGAAGAATAAAAAAACAGAGGGTATACAGTAGGATAAGATATATATATATATATATATATATTTATATATATTTTAAGGTTTGCATCTCAAATAGGATATATATCTTATATCAATTTTAAGATATTATTTACATTTCAATATGATTTTATATTAAAATAATCTCTTAAGGTATTTATATCCGATGAGTTATCTTATGTTATGTTCATATTTAATTTATTAAAATAATAAAAAAAATAGAATAAAAATTTTAATATTAAATTTTTTTAATATTATATATTATTACAATATTTAAATTGACATTAAGTTAAATTATACTTAAGTTGTTGATTTAAAACTTATTCCTTAATTGTTATTTGATAAAATTAATTTAAAATTTATTATAAATCATCAAATTGACAATTTTACCCTCATAAATTATAATTAGAGTAAAATTATGTCAAATAACAATAAAGATCATAGAGTAACAAAAGATATAGTGAATAAAATTAGAATAAATGAGAGTAAAAAAGAAAAAGAAAAATATGAATTTTAAAATAAATTAATTGTTTTTACTTAGTACTTAAAATTGTTTTTATCATTAAATTATGTTACCAAATATACTCAGTTTAGTTAATAACTTAAATTAAGTTATTAAACCACTTTAAATTATTAAATTGATTTATAGAATAATATTTTACAAAACATGCTTGACATACTTAAAAACTTAAATTAAACCATTAAATCATAAAATTAATTTATCAAACCCATCATTAATGGCTTAATAACTTAATTTAAGTTGCAGAACTTGTTAACTATATTTCACAAAATAAATTAATGGCATATATTGTTGTGTATGTAAACAGTAAACAAACATAAGGAAAAGAAAAATGAAGACTCAAAAACAAGAAGCATTAAAGCCTTGGACTTGAAATAATTAAAATAAGCAAAGCGAGGCACCTCAACCCTAACCTCTGTGTGAACTCTTACCAAAATTTTGATACACAGAATATTCCTCAAAACTTGAATTTGAGTACATATTTTTGAATATTTACAGAAATTAATTAAAAAAGGGGGTATAGATTGATGGGGGTATTGCAGCCAGCTCACACCATTTTGTAGGCTCCCTCTACTGGCAAAATGAGTGAATGCCTTCCATTGTGGATTTTTGTAGCCAATTGCATCTGTACAGCAGGCAGAGTACTTGTGAAGGGTCATCATATATGCTACTCAGAAGACAGGGAAGGAGCCAGAAAAGAGCATCATCTGAGCACAAGCAACCTATAGACACAATCAAAAGGCTCTTTTCCGAGTTTTAACGAACCCATCTCCCCATCTTCATTGTCATTATTTTCCTTTTCTTGTGAGCTCGATGCTTGGCTGCAATCCTCAGCTTCCTCTTTGCATTCCGCATTGGGTTGACCACAGCCATAAGCTTTTCTTCTTGTTTCCTCTTATCTCTCTTTGCCTTCAGCTTCTTCCTGATATGGCTGTAAACTTGTACAAAATTCTGGATTCCTAAGGTATCTCTTATACTTTCACTAACTTCCTGTGCTAATTGCTTCACCTCATCTGAAACACATGATAAACCACAAGAAAGCAACTGGTCAAATCAGATTGGGGAGAGAAGAGAAATATGAGAGAGACCATCATTGTAAAATGATACTTATGATTTAGAAGTATGTTCCCCAAAAGATAAAATCAAAATGAAAGGTGGAAACTAGAAAGTCCAAAAAAAAAGAAGACATGATTAAGATTAAGATGGGAATAAGATTCAAGTCATGCAACTACAACTAATTTTAAAATAAAAAGAACCATCTATTTTTTGTATCAGAGAGATGGATACCACACATAGCATCATAAATCAATAATGCATGTCCAAACAACAATACGACGTAAGAGTGTAATGCAAGGGGGACATAGAAACAAGTTAAACAACCATAACTATAAAGTTATTAAGTTCATCTCTGCCACAAAGGAAAAGAATTTATCATAATTGAAAAGCTCAAGAATCAGATTATGCAGTGATAAGTGTAACTTGATGAATGGCAATGATTATTACATGAGAAGGAGGAAATTTAGTTCTAACTGTCAAACCACTTTCCCTTCTTTAGGATTACCATAGGGCGGCTCTAAATAACTCACTTAGTCAAATACCACAGCTTGGTTCACAATCCTCTGAAACAAAATAGCGAGCAAGCTTTGTACAAAAGGTCAAAAACTGTTTTAAGGGGATTAATGGCAAGGATTCTCATAATGAGAATCTTATAATTTTTAAGCATATTCATCTTTCTATGAAGCATTGGCGTAGCCAGTAAAGCCTCAGGCCCTAACAATTAGGAAACAATCCACCTTAGAAGATTTTCTTTTGCAAGCACAAAGATAAAGTCCAAAAAATGAAAAAAAAATAAAAAATGCCAACCCTCGCTCCCTTAAAATTTAGCAAAAACACAATTTATTAAGAGATTGCCCCTCAAAAAATTCCAATAAAGAATATATTTCAAAATTAAAGGGAAAAAAATGCATCAATATTTTTTACACAAAAATCCCTATTTTTTTAACTTCTATCTGCTTCATCTTTTGTTTATTGTGAAAAAGAAAATATTTATAGAACTCTTGCCAACATATATTCACTCAAACTCACCCATTAGGGTAGCCCAGTTGGTCAAGGCGAACATTGGGAAATGAGGTGCCAATAAGTGGCACATGATCCTGGGTTCGAATCTTGCCATTGATGATACCTTGAATTTACCCAGTGTTGGTTGTTGCGGGACGATCAGCACCCCGAGGTTTGGGTCCGCATAGAGAGTCCTAAGGGCTTAGCCATGGAAGCTTCCTCGGTTATAATATATATATATATTCACTCAAACTTCTCAGATTATTATATTAGCCAATACTATTATTATTAACTAAAAAAGGACAATTTTTTAAGGTGATATCATTTAACAGGGTGCAAAATCAAATATCACACTTCAAATAAAATAAAATAAAATCAACAGAAGGATTTGAATTAGAATTACTTGATATCCTTCACAAGTTAAATGAGCAGAAAGCAAAAGATGAAACATAAAACAGGGATCAACTAATCCTTCTTTCAGACTTGCTTGAGAATAAAAGGTATCCAGGCAAACACCAAGCAATAAGGTTTGATTCAATCTAAGGCAATTCTATAATTATTTCATTCCTAAAAGAGAAAGTTTGTTGAGATAAATTAATTATAGTACAGCATACAACAGGAATATGAACTCACCTGAAATGACTTTCCCAGCAAATCCTTCACAAACTTTGTACAATGGTAGCAGCATTTGAAATGCATAATGCTGACACTCCTCTTGACCAATTGTTGTTGAAATTGTTCTAAAGCTATTGAAGACAATTTTCATCTGCAAGAAACGCTTGAAATATTATCAACAATATGACATTTAAAAAAGACAGAAGAACGAGAGAAGTTTCATTTAAACAAGTACTGACAAAGTAATGGCAAAAGAGGAATGCAAAATAAGTAGAAACTTTCACAGATATTGAGATGCGGAAATTTCACAGAAATCTTCAACAAACATTTGTGAATTAAAATAGTTTGTAATCCTACATCCTCTAGAAATATACCTGAATTGCCTCCATTTGATGGGCAATCTTTCCTATTCTTTTAAGCAAACTAGAGACAAGCAGATGTCGGAGATCCTCATTGTTTCCTTGGTCATTGAGATTGTGTATACGACTAGACATAAAAGATTCGAAAATGCTTCTTCCTTTTCTTGAATCAAGCAACTGAAAAGCTTTAAGAAAATGCTCTTGCTCGTGCTGTTCAATGGCACTCCAAAACTGGTGAGGATCCACATGTTCTTTTTGCCCCACAAAAGAATGCACACCACAAATTGCAAAGACGAGATTTTGTGTGATCAGGTTGCTGGCTGCATCATCAGCGAGTTGTGCCTTCAGTTGGCAGCAGAGGGAAACAGCTATCATGAAAAGTCTACTTGGTCTCACAAGAGAAAATGTTTCTATTGACTTTTCATTTTTTTCTCTGTTAGCCTCATTTACTGCAGTAAAGTAAAAGGCCACAAGGCGGCTGGAGATGTTTCGTAACCACATGTGTGGGTGCAACAGAAAATCACAGATCACTTCCCATATATCCTGAAAATAAGGGTGCAGGAAAAACATTTATTAAAAGAACAAAAGGATATCACAAGTATTCCTACTTTTTTCTCGGAGTTTGTATTTACCAAAGGATAATTCATCCTGTCAGCATTCTAATGCAATGAAATGAATCGATTGTTTCTGATTTAAGAAAATTTAAAGGAAACTGAAGATGAAAGAACCTTCCATGGAAAGAAGTTGAATTAGTGAATCATTTTCAGAGCAAACAGACAAAAAAAGGTCCATGGGCTGTAGGAAAACTTAAAAAATAAAAATACAAATAAAAATAAAAAATAAAAAAATAAAATGAAATAAACACAGAAGCTATAACTCCAGGTGATAAAGTTTGCAACTTAACGCCGCCTTATCCTAATAAATTAAATGAAGATGTTACCATTGCGGATGAAAAAACTTATTTTATTAAATCCAATTCAATCATGAATAGAGTATAATACAAGTAAACAACATTTTAATGAGAATGGCTCGTATAAGAACTTCAGAACTAAGAGAAAGCATAATAAATTCAATGAATTGTCTCAATCTATAAGAATAATGAGAACATGATCCACAATGCATATCAAGTTCTCGGATGCAATAATTCCAAAGATACACCAAATTAATTTAGTGCAGAAAACTAGAATTATTTGTTACATAGACTGAAAAGCATCAATAGCACTGTTAAAGAATTTGACAATGATCTTAATCCAAAATCATAAGCTTTAAGTACCCTTTTCTAGCATCTGAAAAATGCTCAGTAAGCATAAAACCTTGAGCGATCCTCAGATAGTAGAACTGTGTGTAAAAATGATCAATAAGACATGTATGTGGTCATTTAACAAATCACACATACATACATACACACACACACACACACACACACACACACACACATATATATATATATATATCCCTTGGGACAAAATAAGGCGTAAGCCTCAACTTAAGCAACAACAGTAATAAAAACAACATCAAGAAGAATCATAATAATAATAAAGAGAAATAAAAAAAAAAAACTCAGAAATCAGAAAAATACTAATAAACTTGCATGAACATTAAAATAATAAGAACACCATGTAATTCATAATAATCAAATTAATTGCACATCATCATCACTGGTTTATAATTTAGTTCATTTTTCTCTCTTCTAAAATCCAACACTTTCTCATGGCTTCATCAAATATTCAACACTACCATCACCATCACTAGTAGGATCCTCCAATAGAGTTATAATTGGTAGACAGATAAGTCCTTCCTTTGTAAAATGTTTATCTTGAACACAAGACAAAACTTATAAATCTATACCAAACCCTCCACCCCCTCCCCCTCACAATTCGTTGAGACCATTGAATATTGAGGCTAAAACCTCTTGTAAAAAAGTACATAAAAATCCCATAACCCTAAAACCATTAACACTTCTGAATATTTGAGGCTTAAGCCTTAATAGCCTCAAGGCTGTAAGCCTCAATTACCCTATATTGAGGCTATAGCATCAAGGCTAATTTCCTCAGCCCTGCCTTGAGGCTAGTCTCAAGGTAAGGTTCAATAACCTTTTAAAACACACACACATAAAAAAAAATACAATTCATAAAATTGCTAAAGTATATTTTATTAAAAAACATTTTCTTGAATTTTTGTTACACTCAACTCATTCATTCTGCTATGATTGCAAAAAATAAAGGTCTATTTAGAAACTTTTCTTGAAAATGGTTTTCTATTCTAAAGAATAGAAAACAGCTTTCCAGCCATAAAAAAACAGTTTTCCAACTTTAAAACCATGTTTGACAAATTTTGGACTGAGAATAGTTTTTTAGGAACCCATTATGAAAACATGGTGATTTTTCCAAATAAATTTGAGACACACGAAGAATAGGCTAGGAACTTTTGCATTGTTCATAAATGAAGAGTGCCTTCATGGAAAATAGGCTGAGAAAATTACTTTTCATGTTTAAGTTCCTAAACAGAATTGAAGTTTAATAACTGAAAACATTTTTTAAAAGTTGTTCTCAAAAACTAATTTTTGAAAACTGTTTCCAAAAATATTGTTAAACATGTCCTAATTTATCACCACTCATCATTTAGTACTATATTCATTTATTGTATCATAATGCGAGTTCATGCTAAGCTGTAAGCTCACCTCTCTTCCCCTTCCAGTCAGTGATGATACAGGTGAGGATTGCTAATCATGTGAAGGGAAGAGGTTTTTGTTTCCAGTCCAAGGCTTGGGAGCAGCTCCAGTTTCTTGTTTAATTTTATTTGATCTAGTCATTGAGAAGAGAGTTAGATTGTATGTGGTCAGTTTTGGAATTTAGGTGGTTGGACCTTTGAAAACTAGATTGTTCATCTAATGATTTTAGATTGTTGTCACCTAGGGTGAAAGAAAGTTGTCACCTCGGCAACTTGTTCCAACCCAATACAACCTTCAAGCTAGTTTGAAATGTTGGACAGATTCATTGACAGGTCAGATTAGGCTCAGGTTGATTTTAGTCAATCTAAACCTCAATCTGGCTTGCGCTTGCCAAAGGGGTTTGGGTGAATAAATTCATGCAAAAGGTTTGAGTAAATTAGATCATTATTACCTTAATTTTAATTTTTGTATTATAAAAAAGTTGAACAAATATATCTACTCTCATTCTCTCCCACCAAAATGAACCCTAACATCTTTCTCTAACTCTCATTATCTACAACCAATGCTATGCCTCCAAGAAGCATTTTTGATCTTGCTGTTTGCATGTGCCCCTTCCACCTCCTGGACCAACAGCCAGAACTAGCCCCTCTTCTTCAGTTTTCTCTCTATATTGCTTCTCTTTTTTTGTTTTGAACAGCTTTAACCAGATTGGTCTCTTCTTATTAATGCTGTTCAGATCTGAATTATAAAGTTTCCATTCAACCCTCATGGGTCTCAATGCTTTCCCATTCCAAGATCTCCATGTCTTTCATATGCCTTGGGGCCATTGAGAGGGCTTCAATAGGAGTACACTTAGAGCTGATGGAACATTTAGAACTGGTGAGGTCGCATCAGCAAAAGAAGGGTACTCATCAATCCAATTCCAGCTTCTGTCCAAGATGAAGTTGTTCTTTCTGGTATCAGTGGGGCTTGTAGACTTGTGACAGTGGGGCTTGTAGATTTGTGACACTGGGCCTTACTGAGTTCAGAAAAATAAGCTTAGGTTAGGGGGCTGTAGACCCTCCATTTCATCCCTTTAGCACATGTCTTTAAGTTTACTTCTAGTGCTTCACAGTAGTTCTTTGATGGCCCATTACTACTCATATAGCTTATCTTTTCTGAGCCACTTTGGAGACTTGAGTTGAGGGGTTTATCCGGCTCCACGTTATGATCTTGGCCGCCCTTCAAGTTTAGATTAGGCTTCACTTAGGTACACTTTAGGTTAGACTTAATTAGACCCACCTAGTCTCATCCTAGGCCCATATAGGTATACCCAGCCCATTAGGCACCACCTTAAGCCCATTTAGACACCTTAAGTCCGTCTAGGTTCACTTAGGCCCACTTAGGCACACTTGGCCCATTAGACATTCTTAGCGTGACTTGTATGGTTGCATGACTCATTTCTCTCATTTATTTATTTATTTTTATTTTTATTATTATTATCAATCACTTTTATTTAATCATTTATTATATTTTTACTTATTTATTTATTTTAATTTATTTTCATTGTTATCAATCACTTTTAGTTATTTAGTTATTTATTATTTTTTATTTAATTGTTTATTATCTTGTTGTTTATTCATTTATTTATTATTATTATTTCATCATTCTCTAATTTATTTATTTATTTTATTCATTTATTTAATTTAATAATTTGATGTTTTTATAGGAAAATCTACCAATCGGAGGAAAAAGAATTTTGAAATTGGCAAGACTTTGAAAAGGAAATGAACTCTTCCGGAGAGTTAAAATAGGGATGAAGGAGTTTTTGGAAAAGATGGGACTCCTTACGTGATATGCATGGATTGGTTTTTTGAAATTTAAAAGGGATTTTTCTGGTAGATGAGACAGAATTCGGAGAGAGGAAGACTCTTGAGGTGGAACGGTTGCCAATTGCTATAAAAAGCACAAGCAGAGGGGTTTTTCTGGAAGCTAAGAGATATAAAAGAAAGGGAATTCTAAGATTGTCTTCGTAGGGAGAGGAAGGAAGCACGGCAAAGCAGAGTAAGAGATCTGAGACGATATACCAGCGGGAATTTTCCTACCAGGGGGAGCGTTTCCAGGTACATTTTCTGTAGACTCTTCCTTCATTCCCGTTATCTTCTTGTTATATATTGATCTTCGCGGGATTTTGGGTTTTGTCTGGATGCTTGGGTGTAGAATGACAGAGGTTATATGTTTGTTTGCATTGGTACTTGATTGCTTCTATAGATGTTGTTGATTCTCCCTTTGGAGTTCTCTAGTTTTGGTTTACGGCCAAAAAGGAAAACACAGAAAAGTTTTGGGAAAGAAGCTTGACTCCATGGAAAGGATACAGCGGGTGGGATAACCGACATGCATAGAAATTTTCAGGAGGCATTGTGGGAGGACGCACAGGTCTGGGCCGATGAGATTTTCAGCGTGAGAAAAAGGAGATTCAGTTCGGGTCTTTTGAGAAGAGATGGAGGCCAGGATTTGGAGGCGATACAGTCCGCGGTTTGGATATTGAGTGGAGCGTTTTTGAAAGAATATTCAAGCACGATTCTGGGGATTTGGGTTGGTTTTTGAACCATGTGCATGCCATATTTTGGGACTTTAATAATACACTTTTAGGGAGATTGAGACGCCACATCATAGATTGAGATTAGAACGACTTGAGAAATTGGAGAGGAAGAATTTTAGAGGACGGCTGCATAGGAGAGGAGATAGATTAGAGAGCAGGCCACTACATGGGAAAAAAGAGGACTTTTTGAGAGAGGATGATTCACGGTTTTGGGTATTCAAGGGAGGAATGACAGCCACTTAACGCTTAGAAAACATGGATGATTGTGTGCTTGAACTTTGAAGATGCAGTCATCACTTTGGATATTTTTTTTTTTTCTTATGTCACCAGTGCTCGGATCCGTAGAGATGCCACCATGCTTTGACGCCACTTTCATGTTGAATGTTAGTACAGATATGTACATTTGATGAAGAGATATAACAACCATATTTGAGAAGAATTGCAGCAGCCACTTTGCCGTGCTTAATGGAGAAAAAAATTCATGGCATATGTGTGAGATAAGTGGCAATCACGTAGTGCTTGGTGTTGGGAGGAGGAAGAAGTTTTTTTTTTAAAAGAAATTTTCAGCACGTGGAGGAGAGAGTAGAGGGAATGGAGTGTTGCTCTTTCTGGTGATATCCAGCATTCTGAAGGAGTGAAGAAACAGTCCACCTAGTTTCCACATACAGCCAGTCCACATGTCGTTAGGAAAGGTAAGTTAAATCTTATATATTTTAGTGTTGATTCATTACTTTGGATTAAAAAATTAGGATTTTGTTTAGTGTAATTTTGGTTCATTATTTTGGATTAAAAAGTTGGAATTTTGTTTACCTTGGTTTCGATTCATTGTTTTAGATTAAAATTTTAGAATCTTGTTGAGTTTTGATTCTTTGTTTTAGTTTAAAAAATTAGAGATCTGCTTAGATTGACTTTGATAGTTTTGATTCTTTGTTTTAGTTTTAAAAGTCGGAATTTTGTTTAATTTATATGTTTTCACAATTTTAGTTTATTAATATAATGGATTCCATGTGATAAAGTTCATGTTTTAATTTTTGCTTTGACTAACTTTTGATCCAACTTATTTATTCTATTTTGATTCACCCCTTTTAGTTCATGAGCTTTTAGAATTTAAGTTGATTAGTTTAATTGGTTCCATGTCTTTAGTTTCATCTTTTAAGTATATCAATTTTCATTCTTGCTTGATCATTAGTTTCGACCATGTGTTTTTCTAAAATTTTGATTAATTAGGTTAATTGATCTTATGTTAGTTCTTGATTGCTCATCTCAATATGTGCTTGATTGATCCTTGTTAATTCTTGATTAATATCTTGTTAGTTTTATCTTATCTACAGTCATTTAGTTTATTCCTTTGTTGATTGTTCGTTAAATTTGACTTTTAGAGGTTCTCAGAAAATAATGAAGATTAACCTCCATTCTCACCACTTTAGTCGGCTTGGTTGTCTAAAATTTTATTTTGTGATTTTGTTTTCTTTTGGATTGCCTATGTTTGATCCTTGAGTATTGTTGTTTGTAAATGATTTCTTTCCTTTTAAGAAGAACCTTTTCTCAAAATGTTCCTCATTTAAATGCATTTCAAAAGTTTATTTGGAGTCCTTAGAATCGAAATCTCATTTTTTTTTTAAATAACATGCAACCATGTTTTGATCGGTTTGTTTGCATCTTTCTCAGTTTTCAATAAAAACTATGGTTTTGAGTAAGACATGAATCCAAGCTTGTAGTTCCAAATAAATGGGATAATTCTAAACTAGATTTGTGTATATCAATTGGGGAATTGGTGGAACCCCTACATAAGAAAATCTTTTCAAAGCTCATCTTTGCTACCACCTTTGCTACTTGTTGTAATCATATCTATATATTTTTTTATGAATTATATACAAGATGTATGTGATAATTGATTATTTCGTTTGCTTTGATAATTTTTGCTATGCTAATTAGATAACAAGCATGCTAAGATTTCTTTATTTTATTATTTATTATCTAACCCCTTATGTCTTGTGGAAACATGTTACAAGTTACCTATGCTATTCAAGTACGCTTCTTACCTTCGTATCTTAATTCCATAAATTATGTATTGCTTTATACATGATCGTTATGTATTGCTTCGTATGCGATTGTTAACCTGTTCAGCATATCTTTTTTATTGTTTGTTTAGCTTGTCATGTTTGATTAAGAGACTAGGGTAAAAAACATATTGTGTGTTTTATTTTTCAAACTAACCATTGATGTCTTGTGATAACACTTAAGAAGCGGTCCATGTACACCCTAAATCTTCTTTATGATTTGTGATTGGTTTTCTTGTTTGGCATACTATTTTTTGAAATCACCTAGCCTACCTAGGTATCTATAATCAACCAATTAATTGCCTCATTTCCCTCAACTTAGTCAGTAGAGACATTTGTAGGGCTTAGAGGGGTGCTACCTTTTAGAGGTACCTTCCCAATAGGTAACCTGATCCCCGGACCTAGATTCGGGTTTTTCAAAGACACACTTTTCCAAAAAACTATGGAGTCACTTCTTTAAGGTTTTCTTTCTTGTTTTATTTTCCCTTTTAAAGTAAAATAAGTGGCGACTCCAACTTTTCCAAAACTAATATTTCACCATATAAAAATGAGTCTCACCATTGAGTGGGGACACATGTGAAAAATGCGGGTCCACAAGGACCTAAAGTTGATCAAATTTGGATCTGGCTCCAGGCAGAGGCTCTTAGAGATTGTAATGAGCTTCGGTCATTGTCAAAACTCCTAGAGGAGATAAATTAGAGGGGTCACCAAGAACTGGCTCCAGGATCACTAACTAGTCTCAATAAAAAACCAAAACAAAAACATCAAAAAGCAAGAAAAGGGTTTGCATTCTAAGGCAATCATGAAGGAAAAGAACCCTCGAGAGAACAAAATTCTTCAGAAGCTCGATAGTTTCCCCTAGAGAGAGAGAGAGAGAGCAAATAAAAGTAGGAAGGGAATTATGAAACTTTTAATAAATTAGTTCATTTTAATTTTCAACTTCAACATTGATAATACTAAGGAAAATTGACTCAAGTCTTAACAAAGTTTAGTTGGCCTCAGTTTTACAAAAGCAAAGTGGATTGGAAACATCCATTGAAGTGAAACACAACCTTCAGCCTTGAGCAGAAAGACGCTTTCAAGGGCAGCAGAACTGTACAAGTCCATATCCTCTCAGAATAACTACAAATTTATAACTATGTTTGTTTAAACAATTGAAAAGTAGTTTATTTAGGTTTATTTTTCTTTTCCTTGAGTGATTAATAATTGGTCAATGAGTATTTTTTTTATTTTAGGAAACTAAGAAGCTTAGATTGGTTATATGTCTAAACTGATTTCATATCGGATGGGCATTAACTTTATAGTCAAGCATAACCTATCAGGAAAAAAAAAGAAGTCAAAGATAAAGCATTGTCAGAGGCATTGACTGATTCTAACATCCCCGCTCAAGGTCTTAGGCTTATCCTTAAACAACTATAATTCCCAAGACTAATCAATATATCACACCAATCAATCCCCTTCAATGAGAAGATTAGGAAAGCTCTAAACTTTCAAGATAACTAATCTACAACATAAACGGCCAATAAATAGTCTTGTTCTCAATCAATTCGTTTCCTTTTTTTTTTTTTTTTTTTTGATAGGCATTCTTGATCAATTTGTTTATCAGTTGATAGAAACAGTAGGAACTGATTTAAGGAAATGAATGACAACTCTACTAATAAGATGGCATAAAATTTAGGGTGCAATTCGGGTGGGTCAGATCAGGTTGGCAATCAATCAATCCAAGCTCAATCTAAACATGAAGCTCATTTGTCTAAAACCGAAGTTGCCAAATCCAAGCCTCTTTTATGAACTCAGGTTTTAATTGAGTGAGGCTCATGTTATATCTTTGGGTTGCACAAGTTGATCAAGTTGGACTCATAAAATTGATTGGGGTCTAGTCGGGGTGAGCCTAAAAACAAGTAATTAAATTTTACGTCTATTCAACAAATTGACTATCAATTAACTTACATTTGATGCACATTTAATATTGATTTGACAACGAAATTTCAAAGCTTGAAATAAGAATGGATGCCCAAAATATAATCAAAATAAACCTACAAACAAATAACTATTTATAGAAACTTCACATCTCACTAAATCTTTTACCAATCAATCCACATTTGATAAATAAATAACATCTACTTAACTAAAAGTCTAAAACCTTTGCAAATCAATATGATAAATATAAATTTATAGCATTCATTTGCTCAATTAACCTAATAACTAGGGTTGCAACTTGGTAATCCAGCCCGTGCCTAGGTTTGACATGAGCAAGGTTTAAACAAGTTAGCATTGGACTTGGGTTAGAAAAATATCAATTGAAAAATAGTAGGGTTGGCCTGCACTGTAGGGACAAACAACTCATCGAAACCTAAACCTGCACATTGTTATTATTATTTTAATTATGAAAAATATTATTTTATTTTAAATATATAAAAATAAAAATAAAAACAAAGAAATAAGGAAAGAGCTCTAACCTTTCTCATTTTTAAATTATATTAAACTAAGTGTCCGCTTGGACACTACCTGTTTTATGTTTTAAAATAAAAAAAAACAGTAGCAACTTTTATATAAGATATAAGAACTCTTAGGGACTTGCATTGAAAAAGTAATCATTTTACTAAAAATTGTCTAAAAAATCGAGGAATAAAGAACCTTTTACTACCTCATTTTTTAAAATTTCTGAAAGTGATTTTTAAAGACATAAGATAAATTTATGTTTTTTTTTACAAGATGCTTCACTTTCATAATGAAGTTTTTTATTTTTTATTTTTTATTTTTAAAAAAGGAAGTGTATCCAAAAGGACACTATTATGTCTATTTTCTTTTTTTTTTCTTTTTTTTTGTTGGAGGCTTGGCATGGGTTGAGAAGTTGCAGCCCAATCCAGGGTTGGATTTGACATGGGTAAGACCCATTGATAGGTGGGTGTGGCACAGTTAGCCTTTTGAACCTACCCAACCCGCCCAAGTTGCAACCCCACTAATAACAACCCTATGCTATAACCAATAGAATTAATAAAAAAAATCCAAAATAAGAATAAAATAATAAAATAATATGGCACAGTTAGCCTTTTGACCTGCCCAACCTCCTATGTTGCAGCCCTACTAATAACAACCCTATGATATAATTAATAGAATAAATCAAAAAATCGAAAATAAGAATTAAAAAAATTCAAATAATACACATACATATATATAATTTTAAATTTATATGAACATAAAATCAAGTTAGGGAATTTAATTTGAGTTGACATTTTTCTATCCCAGCCCAATCCAAATTGCAAATTAAGTTGCCCAAGTCAGTATAAAATCAGGTGGGGTTCAGGTTGAGTTGTACTACCAAGTTGTAGCCTACATAAAATCAAGTTAATCACCAATCCCATCAGTTCTTAGCCTACAACCTCTCTTAGTTAAAAAACATTGTTAATTCTGAACCCCATTCTAGTTGTGCACATGCCTAATTAGTGTTCTCAACCCAATCAATGTGCTTTGGTACCAGGGCCTTCTAGCTACAACCACCCAGGCCTTATGTTGGCACTATTTGGTCACTGGTCCAGCTAAGAAGGGAAACATTAAACATAACTTCAATCTACATTAATTACTAAAAACATAAAAGATACATTTATGCATCCATGATATGAATGAATTGTTTGTACCTCAAGCTCCCTTTGCAAGCACAATTCATGGAACTGTTGTAGCATCTTTTCCAACATGACCAAAGAATAATATGCCTCCTTCCAGAGAGGAATTGCAACATCATTAGAAAGATCTAGTTGGTTATCAGTACCACATTTAACAGCCAACCGCAAAATGCTTCTCATCACCGGTAAAACACTCTTAATATGTCTTTGAAATCCTTTCTTCATGACCTCAATCATGAACCCCAAGACCTGAAGGAAAACATTCAGAGGTCATTAAACAAATAAATGAAACCACTATATTTATATAAAAAATTGGAATGGCACAGCCAGTGTGGAGCTTCGTTTTTCTGCATTTTTCTTACATCCTAGGTCTTATAGTTTCAAATTTTGAATCAGAGCATATGTCAGATTGACAGATTTGGAACTTTGTGTAGTTCCAAATCCTAACATGATACATACAAGGAAAATGAGGTTACAACTCTAATGACAATTAACTCATGGTTTTTTCATCCCATATTACTACTATTTGAACTCACTTTTCACTGTAACATATATGCTCCCCTTTAATGTCAAGGATGACTAATAATCAAATATAAGTAAATCAAAAAATAAATAAATAAATAAAAATACTTGGAGCATTAAATTCAATATTCCAAAAAACAAAAAAGTCCCCTCATTCGAACATTATTTCAAATTAGGTAAATTTAGGATGAGCATACAGTTCCACATTCTCTTATCATATTGGTCAGGTGTTCTTTTGAAAAATGCATTCCTTCTTTTCCATAATTTTCCAATTTTAATTTTATCTTATAATTTTTCTTTGAAATATTTGTTATCTATACACCTAGTATTCCATCTGACAACTCAAATGATCTTTTTTTTTTTTTTCCTTCTTTTGATTCTTTAATTACCAATAACCAGTGTTATGGGTACCTTTTTATAGGGAACAGAGTGTTATTAGAATAAAGGATGAGAAACCCTTCATACTAAGGCAAAGATATTCAGAAAGGGAGAGAGACAGGAAAAGAAAAAAAAAAAAAAAAAAGGCACTCCACACTCCAATCCCTATCCTCCCCATGCATCACCCCACCCCTCCACCCCGGGTCAAAATAAAAGGAAAAAAAATATCCACCTTAATCCCACGATGGTGGCAAATGTTTTACAATCAATCATTCTCATGCACATACTTTTGTTCCTGTATAATTTTCCCCTCTCTATTATAATTCTTAATAAAATCTGCAACTTTCCCTTCTCTCAAACAACTTTATCCCTCACTACTATAATTTCTTTTCCCTTCTCTTAATAACTTTTGCCCTTATTATTATAGTTTATAATTAATTTTTTCCGTGTATCATGGATACTCTTTTATGGGAAACAGAAAGTTCTATTGTAAAGGGGTGAGTGTCTCTATACTGTATTTCTGTGGGTCGCTATTTTAGAGCCTCTTTGCAATACAATTCTTTTGCTTATTGATAAAAAAAAAAGGCTGACAAATCCTTCATACTAAAGCAAAGATGATTGAGGAGGTGAAGAGGGGGGAGGAGGGAAGGTTCCCCTCAAGTAAAACCCAAGCAAAAAATCAAATGCTTCTCATGTTGGACATACCATCTTCTCTTAATAACTTTTTTATTTACTATTATAATTTTAAAATAGAATTTGTATCTTTTTTCCCCTTCTCTTCATTTTTCTTTATATTTTCCCCCTTTTTCCATTTCTATCTGACGCATAGGTTCATGAAATCAGCTGTAATCCTATACATGAACTCATACACTTACCATATAACTCTTACAAATACAATTTCAATATTTTACCTGTGCTGCAGCACTCCATAGTTGCTGCTTTTCACCCAAATACCAAGAGAGACTGTACTCAATAATGGGATGAAGTGAATGTGGGCTTATACGTCCAATCAAAAGCTTTATAGCTGCACCAATCATGGAGCGGACTTTATTGTCTTGATCATTAGTCAAGCAAACCACTAAATGGACAAATAATGTCTGGGACTGCTCATCCACAATGCTTTTTGGAAACTTGATTATAATCGTATGGATCATTTCAAGCACAGCTTCTCTTCCGGTTGAATGCTCATATCTGTAAAAAGAGAGAAATCATTATAAGATAGAAAACTAAATAAGCATAAACTTTGTGTGCCATCAGATACTTGCCTGAGATTCGCAAGCAAGAAATCCAGATGTTGTTGCAAGCGTTTTTCAGAAAGATGATAATCAAGCAAGAATTGCAATAAAATTTGACTGCATTTCTTACGAATTGGCTCCACTTGACTTGTTACCATCAATTCTGCAACTCGAGTGACAACATCATATATCTCATGCACAACCAGCTTGCGGCTAATAATTGCCTTTAAGAGAGAGAGGGCAATAAAAGAAGGATTCCTTTCAAGATCAACAAACAGTGGAAATTGGATCAACAGATGTAATTGATCAGTGGAAAGGGTAATTTTAGTGCTCCGCAGAAGTGCTGTTAACAAACTTAGACATGACTGCATCAGAGGACTGTTTGCATTTACTGAACTTTGGGCAATATCCAGTAGAGCAGACTTTATTCCATCAGCTTGGGTTTCAAGAGCTGGCAAAGGCAGCCTAACCAATAAAGCAATGCATCTAAGAGCAGCAGATAATATATCTTCATACTTAGAACTAAGGCAGCTTCCCAGTTGTTTGACAAAAGGGTCCAACATTGATAAAAGTTGTCCATCCTTTTTGTTCAGTTTCATGTTCTTGATACGGTTGTGCAACAGCCCAAGGGCAAATACCGTAATCAGATGTGCATAGTGTGACTCAGAGCCCACAACCTTCCCTAGAGAAACTTTCTTCCTTGGCTCATCAGTCTTGCGTTTTTCATTTGTCTCCATGACTGCTGAATGTTCACCTCGACAATTTTCTTTAGAAATCCCATCTTCAACAAGGCCATATACAAAGATGAATAGATCAGTCTGGTCTACAGATGGATTGCATTCAATACCAGCAGCTATGTGATTTAACATAGTTTCCAAGTTCAACTTCACTTTTGGTGTCAGATGGTTCTGCAGATGAGCTATAACAGGTGAAAGCAGCTTCAAGGCATGGCTTTTGAACATGATGCTTTGAGCAATCAATTTCAAGGTCTCAAAAGATTTGCGCTTTCTTGTCTCTTTCATTTTTGAAGCTATCTTTTCAACCTCTTTTTCCTCAGCAACATCTCCAAGAATATCATTCTTTACTATAGAAAGGAGATCTTCCAAGCAGTAATCCAACTTTCCACTTATAGGAAGACACTTTGACAAAATGAAATGGAGAGTATATCCCAATACATGCAGCTCATATCCTCGCTTCAAGGTAGCTCGCAAGACACTGACAATGAACTGCAAGTATTCCAGCCCAAGCTCCTTCAAACATGCAGCCAAAGCAGACCTAGCATCATCACGAACACTTTCTAAGCGATTCCTTAGGAAGTTTGAAATGCGATGGATAATACTTGAAAGCTGTGATTCCATGATATCCCCTGGAAGCAACTTTAGCAATTTAAGTGCAGCAAGGCTGATATTTACATTAACCTTATCTGAATCAGAATTCAGCAATTTCTGTATCCTAGGGAACACAGTATCATGAAGGCATGTCTGTATCTCAGTGATTGTAACAGAACTGGTGCAACTGTGAAACACAGTTGAAGAACTAGCTTCAGCGGTGCAGGTACTTGAAACATGATCCATGGAATCTTTAGCTTCTTGACTTGAACAAGTTTCCAAAAAATGAAATTGGTCCAGAATAGAACAAATTAGACGCAATAACACCTTTTGTTTGTCCGGTTTAACAGTCATCTCCCGAAAGCACCTCATTAATAATGCATAATACGATTTCCATTCCAAGTGACCACAAATAGAAGCAAGGGTCTCCAAGCATGCACTTCTGATATGTTCACCCTTCCCGTCTTGTACATTAAACAACATATTTAAGAAAAGCGGGACAAAAACTTTATTGGTGATGACCTGGAAAGTAATACCAACATAGCAAGATTCCCATAAGTTGTAAGCACTATGAAAAGTAGAACAATAAGGGAACGGCAAAAGAAATAATACCTCTGGAAGACCCTCTGCATTGATGGCATTCCTGAAGCGTGATAATGCCCTTGATCTCCTATGCTTCTGCAAGAAGGAATGTCAACACATGAGAGGAAACAAAGAGCACCTTCTCGTAATTATTCTTTAGGTTCCATCCATCTCAAAGAAACATATCATGGAAATTTTTTTTGTTACATGAATATGGCAGGATGATAGCAAAAATATGACAGGGAAACTACAGCAGTCAACTTGCATCTTGTCATGGAGAAAAACATCAGACACCACTCAGGAGGGATTTTTACAGCGAGGAAAAATACTTCAGATGAAATGATGTGTAACTATTTGTAAAAAGAAAATATTTAAATATTGAAGTCCACAATGTTGCATCCTAACACTATGAATTGAATGTTTACCCAGGGAACGATATACACATTAACATATGGAGCCCCACGAGGAAATGATAAGAGAAACTCACCTGTAAGTGAATAATATTATTGAAAAAATCTACTTCTGGGTCATCACTGCACAAAATCTTGAAGGAGTGAAGGTTTGGCACCTCTGGAAGCTTCAACACCATTTCTCTTAGTAAATCAATCCATTCCTGAGGACACACCCAGCCATTTTTTAAAACCATGCCAATATTAATTAGTCATAAAATTTTACGCTTTTTTACTATCAGAAACAAACCATCTTCATTCATCAATCAATTGATAAATACAAGAAGGATGATCTATCTTTGAAAAAGCTGGTTAAAAAGTTACCAAGAAGCCAGATCCACCATAAAATTTGAAACTCATGAAAGAATAATAGTTAAAATTCCAATAAACTTTCAGTACTTAGTAATACTCTTTATATCAATTTTCAACTCAACTCAAAAAAAGTCTTATACCGAACAACTTGTGGCAGGCTGCAATTTCTTTATCTGCATCAGCTATATGGACACTACTACTCCAAGAAAAAAGAAAGTTGTATTGAACTAAAATATTATTAAGACACAATTTTATGCAACCTCTCTCTGTATCAGCAACATGAATATTCCTATTCTTTCACAACACCAACCCACACACCCCCCACACACCCACCCACACACACACACACATAAAAAAAAAGGGGAAAAAAATGAAAAAAACAATAGCTGTATTGAACTAATATATGGACATTCCCATTCGATTGATAAATAAATAGACTGCATTCTAATATATTGTTCAGGAGTAAATTCATGCACACAAAAACACAGCGAAAGATATAATCTAGAATCCACTCTCCGCCCTTATTAGTAGTAGGCGAATAGTGACCCTATTTCTCTTTTGTAATTCAAATTAATAAGTACTAATCACAGGCAAAAGAAACAATATACCTTCTGAACAGAAGTTTCCTTGCCCATTGCATCTGCCATATGCTTCAAAAGGAATTTGTTTATCATGCGCTGAATGCATGCTTCAGTCCAACAACCATCAGCTATGGATGTTACCATTGCTTCAGGCATTTCATGGTCACTCTTCACTTCAAGTCTAAGAATTTGGATGGAGAATTCAACAAAAGAAACCAGTAACCTATATGCACTGTGCCTTAAGATCAGTTCATTGGATGACATATCATATACACAATGCGACAAAATGACCAGTGCCTGATTCTCTGGGATAGTATAAAAGAACTCCATGCTCATCTTTTCATAAGCATGAACTATGGTGTCATAATCCAGGCCACCCATTTCCATAACAGAGGTCGCATTCAATTCACTTATGAGTTTTGCCTGCATTAACAAGAAGGACTATGAAGACAGCTACAATTGCTGAATTTAAAAATCAAAGAAATGCATACCAGTGGAATACAGAAATGAAGAATTAAAAGTATAATAAAATAATTAAAGAAACAAAAACAAAAATTATTACCACAGAGAGTACCGAAGGGTTGGTTTCAGCAAGAACACCAAGAAGATCACAAATAGCCAAACGCATATCCAGTCCAGCAGAAATTAGAAGAGGAGAAACAGCATTCAAAATTTTTGGAGAAGTTTCACTCCCTGAAACTGGTATAATATCTCGAATAACTTGCAAAGCTTCCACACATGCATCTGTAAGAAAAAAAAACAGGTTTTCATGGACATAACAAATGCTTATACAACAAGTACCAAGATAGAAATTGATGAGCCATTGTCTTACCAGAATTCTGAGCTTTCTTTCCTAAAAAGGGGAGCAAGTTATCAATGAATTTCCTTGCTTGCAATGGATCCTTTATATATTTTGACAACAATTTGAAAATTCTAAGCTCTGTTTCTCCAGGATATTTGACCAATTTCCTATTACCATCAAGAAAGGTTAGCCACAAAGAGAGTTCATTCAACCACAAGATCATAATTCCGTATGCACAAGATATATCACTGAGAATAGAAAACTAAATTGTTTCAGCACTTGTAAGGACTTACTAAAAACCTTTTTGAAGTGAGCCACAAAACAATGGATATTGACACTTAAGAGTAGTCGACCTAAGGTATGAAAAATCCAAAGAAAGAATACTACTGAAAATTTGCTAAAAAAATCCAAGGTACAAAAAATTTGCTTTATGACTCCTAAAACAGTGAATCTATTTCCTAATCATAAAAGTTAAAGTCAGACTGCAAGAAAAGGATACATGATTACAATTCCATATTCTTTTTATTAACCTTACAAGTAATTCAACAGAAAAAGAATGTTACTCTTTCAAAACAAGACATACATGTTGAAACAAGAGGAATTTTGTTTTCTTCATTATAAAAATCAAACCATAGGAAAAGAGTTTTTCTGTTAGAAAGGAGAAGACGGCTTATTTCTAATAAGAGAGAAAATGAAAGCTTACACGGCTTTATATTAAACAAAAAAATAATAATAAAGCTAAGCCAAGACTATTTCATCTAAACTAAATCCCAAAAGGAAGTTAAACAGTCACATCCACCTGAAGACAATTCAACCATTACCCAATCACAATTTATATACATCATTCTACACTTTCCAAGTACAATCTGTCCATATCAATATAAAATAATAAGCTCAGGACCATGACATTTAAGTGGTTAAGGGAATGAAAATCAAGTTCATTCAGATTTGGTGAGCCTGACCAATCAAAAGTCTTTTCCATCATCCCAAAGCTGTCACCGATAGAATGACTAAAATTATCCGATGAATCATCTCTCTCTAGGTAAACTTAATCTACTTATGGTACCCATCAATTGTTGACCGATAGAATGACTAAAATTATCAGATGAATCATCTATCTCTAGGAAAACTTAATCTACTAATGGTACCTGTCCATTTGTGGATCACACACCCTAAGCCTCCCTCCCAGAAGGTTCACATTCAAGATCTTCAAAGAGATCTTTCTTTTCTACTGAAGAATACATAGCACCAAGAGCTGCTAATATTCATCTTACTGCACAACCCCTATACCCTAGCACCTCAGACAACCCATATTATTGGCAGAATTCCAAGAATGAATGCCTCCCAAGCATATATCCTTTCAGAAACATCAATTCCATCCAATATTCTCCTTTTATGTTTCCAACAGCAACAACCCAGGCATAATGGGGTCTGCACGCTACATTTTCATATGCCTTCTAAGGAACTTTTCATTCCAGTTTGCAAGCACTCTCTCATCAATCTCAAAAAGAATCAAAGTAATCTAAAAGTGCACAAAAAAGATGGGGAAAAAGCCCCCCCACAAATCCCAATTAATCAAGAATGAAAAGGAAAATGGTTAAAAATTCACTTGATTTGCACATGCAACAATAACTAACCTTGTTTCTTGCACTCTAGACACTTTCACATAGTACTATTTTTCTAATATTAATGCTTCTGCATCTTAGGTTTGCCCTACAGCAGAATGACCAAAGAAATAGGATCACCATAAAGTGGGTAGTAATACCATCTAACTTGTAAAAGATTCCATTCCCTTGTCTTGATCTAAACTTGTACATTGTGGAAGGATGTCTTGTCCTTGTTCTTTTCAATTAACAGAAAAGATCTATTGGGTTTCTGATTTTTTTTTTTTTTTTTTAAATATTCAGCTTCATTTGCATGGATCCAATTCTTCCTATGACAGAAAAAATCACCTACCCAGGGCATTGGTTGTACAACCCGTTTCATGGTCTTCATTGTCCCCTGAGGAGGAGAGTCGTAGCTTGGCTATGAAAAAGGTATGGAGGTGACCACATGATAAGGAACTTGAGTCTTGTAGGAATGCTAAAGTGCTAAATCATATCTTAGTAGTTGGGAGTCACCAAATTATCTCATGTATAGTGTTGAAATAATAAAGTGCCTCCAACCCCCCACCCCCTCCCCCACAAATATATTCTCCTTCCTGCTGTCCATGGGACATTTCAAAGGAACTAAGTTAACTTAGGTTTCACACAGGTGCAGTGAGGCCTAAGGGCCACCTGAGCTGGGATGGAAATTGCCAAAGCTACATTAGACCAATATGCTTTAGAGCTCCCTTATTTACCAAGGCTCAATTTCTGCAGTCAAAGAGAATCTGAAAGGAGTAAATGAAATTACAAGGCAGGAAGACTTTCACCGAAAGCTATCTTTTTGACTTAGTAGCGTATGAGTAAAGATTCCTAGAATAGATTAGTTGAGAGGGTCCGGATTCTAGTGAATTGGAGTTGTATATGCATGCCTGGTCAGGAGTTGACCAATCATATTCCCCTTCATTATGAGGTGGCTAGCTCTCCTTGGACTTCACCCTCTTTCTTTGGTATGTCATGTGCATTGCCTCATCCTGGGCTGCATTTCTTAGCCAATTGGGAAGTGTGTTTTGTGGGGAAAAGGAGCATGAAAGATCAGTGAAGTGTGCCTTTGTGCTGGTTTTCAGTGCATCTGGAAGAAGTGGAATCAGAGAATCTTTTAGCGGATGGAGCTATCAATTTTTTGATGGGAAAAGCTTGTCTTCAATTTTTATTTTTGTAGTCTAGGGATTCCATAGGAGAGGGGCGCTTGTCCTTTTCAGATTTCATTCATAAGTTGGAGTTGGCCTAAAGGCCTAAAAGTCCACCTCCTATCTATTTCTTTTTCTTTTTTTTTTTTTTCTTTTTGATAGTTAAATTTTTGTCCCCATTGGGACTTGCACCTGGAACCTCCCACAAACCTTCCCCATCCCTTTACCACCTGAGCTAGGCCTCAAGGGCAAGTCCACCTCCTATTTATGCCTCTTTATATTTACCTTTCTGTGTTTTGGTCTTTCCTTGCAAACCCTGATGTTCTTTCATTCATGCCCTCATGTGTGTAATAAGGGGGAAGGTGGAGAGGAAAGAAAGGAAGAAGATGGCATGAAGCATTTGGAACTCACCTTCATGCACCACAGAACAAAAAGAAACCTATCTACAGAAAAGAGGATAAGGAGCTCCATATGAAACAGGATTCTTTTCATTTTAACATCCAATCTCTCTCCCTTAGGTTCCTAGGTCTGTTGTGTTATAAAGCTGCCCTTTGTCTTTTGAAGCTTAAATTCAATAGCTGCTATTTGGGCAATCTAGAAAGGATAGTTATAGGAAGTTTAGTGTTCTAGCTTTTGCAAACTGATGGGTGAAGATTTTTCATAGAGAAAGATTCCTCCAACTTTGAAAGGCCTGAGGGAAGTTGGTGGTCTTTGGGTGGCTGACGAGCAGATTGAGGGGGAAATATCAGTTATTGGTCCTGGAGATATGTTCATTTTGTGGGATAACTAAAACATCTACCTACCATGGCTGAAATTAACGTCAGATATTGGCTAGATGATCGTATTCATTCTGGAACTATACAACCCAAGCTTAATTTAGCATTTTTCTTTTTCCATCTTATTTGCACTTTCCACAATGATAATGTGGAATATTTATCAGTAACAGATTTCTCCTCTTTACTTATTGCACACAACAAATTGCTTAAAATGCAGTCCATGTTCCTTTTAATAAAAAAATCCAACCTAAATCATGTGCACATATCATAAGATGTAAGAAATTAAATGTATATAGAATTAATAACTTTTCCTACATATCATGAAGTGAAGATCAGATGCATACACTAAATCTATGATTCCATTAATAAGCTGCATAGAGACCCTACTCCTATCTCAGAATAGGAGTATAACATTAGCAGATCCAATCATCAATATGTATTAAAATTGATATTTCACAACATTTGACAAAATAAATAAATAAACAAAAAGTACAATGTAGACACCAATATGTAACCAAATTATTCAAAGGGCACAATTCTTACCTTTTTGTTGCATTACAACTTTGGAAAAGACAATGCAAACTGCAGATAAGAGTCTCAATGTTCGGAAGTAGAACCTTTTTGATAGTGACGTCTTCGTCATCCAATTCGCTATCAAGGTTCAACAGGTTCTCAATAAACTTAAGAACACAAGATATAATAGCTTCAGATGCTGTTGTAACAGTTAAAATTGAAAATATATCAGCAACAAGATTCTTTTCCCTGTACAATAATGATACAAGATTGTGGCTTCTACTCATAGCAACAAAGCAAGAGAACAGTGAACTTGGTTTCTCGCTACTAGAACCCTCCTGCTTGAAACCATCAACCAAAGGCTTCACTGATGTAAAGAATAGGTCCCAGAACTCATAACCAAAATCATGATCCTCATACTTATTAAGGACGAGAGAAATGATCTTCAAGGACAAAGCCCTCAAATCCTTCAACTGCTTCACAGCAGTGCTAGTCTGCAGAAAATCCAGAGTTGTGGTCAGAAAGCCATTTTGCTAGACAAACAGGAACATCAAGAGATTCAAACCCTATACCAACCCAACCTCATCCACCCTTTTACCACCTAAACCAAGGTTCAGAGGATATTTATGGTTAGAAAGCTCCCTCACTTTCAACTGCTATTCAGAGCTACAGATGGAAAATGATTTATAACTTTAACAAAATATGTACAAATATTTATTTACTTCCAGTTTAATAATACTTTTATTCAAAAAAAAAAACAAATCACTGCACATGCCAATAAACCCAAGAAAACACATTGTAAAAGGAAGGTGGTAATGAACCAGACTTGCTCTGGAAAGAAAAAAGCACAATTCTTTAAACATGACTGACGGGTTCGATGATTTCAACTGGCCTAACAAATAATTGTAAGAAATAGCTTAGTTCTCTTCCTTTTGGCATTAAAGGAGGCCAGTAACAAAATTATTGGTTAGATAAGGCAGTAATAATCAACTTTGATAGTAGAATTCTTTACTATATCTGTTCATCATTTTCAGCATGATAAAAATGTTACCATGATCGGATTTGCCACTACACCATCTTTCTCAGGTACATTGAGGTTGACATTAGAATAATTTTCCACCAGAGAATATCCACTGCTCTTTGCACTTTCAAGACTTGATGTGCAGCTCCCCAACACTCGTACAACACAACCCATTAACAGATCGAGAAAAGGTATAACATGGAATTCATCAAAAACTTCAAGAACATCTTCAATAACATGCAAAAAACCGTATCTCTTCTTCCAAGAAAGGGAATTTATGTTATCCACAGTGAAAAACTTTAGGACATTGAATGCTTGAAAGTCATTCATGTAATTTTCATGTGAACTCCAAAACCAGTCAGCAGTAGTATCACTTCCCTTTGAAATAGACAGCAATGGCTTTAGTAGCATCGCAAAAAAAAGAGCCAGCTCATTGACATCAAGTTGAGCTATAAAAGCCAGAACTGCTTTTCGGTGATGTACACTCGTGTGCTGACAAAAACAGGATAAATCATGAAGACTAATTTAGCCTATTTAGGATGTTATAACCAAAAACAGAAAGTGGAAAACCCCACAATACTAATATAAATGTTTTACCCTCAGAAAAAATTTAATTCAAATAAAGTATACCTTGCGGGAGGCGAGAGTTTTCAATTTTCTGACTTTTGGTACCAATAATCGAATAACTACAGGCACAAGACAAGTTCTGTGCTGCTCTTCAACAAGATTAGATTCTCTGGATAAACTCCATGTTGTGAGTTCCTCTCTCAAATTTTTTGAACTGATCAGGTTTTTCAGATGCTGATCATATGGTAGTAAGAAATTATCTTTCCAAAATAACAGGCAATCAAGAACTTGCATTTGTATTTCAGCATCATTTTCATCGAGAAGCCTGGTAAAAACACCCAAATGAAATTGAAGCAGTTTCAGAGAAATTGCTATGTTGAAGTTCAATCTTTTAACTGAAACACTTGAATACAAAGGAAAAGTAGTGGAAGAATTACAAAAAATGTAACATCTAAAATAATGCCAACCTATCACTGCTAAACTGGAACCCAGTAAGCAGATCTACTAGGTTGTTTGAAGAGATACTCCCTACATGGATGCCTTATCTATTGGCAGCATCAAGTTGAATTTTGATGGATGTTCTTCGGGTAATCCAGGACAATTGGGAATTGGAGGAACACTTACAGATCATTATGGAACATTAATGAGAGCATTCTCTAATAATGTGGTTACAACCATCAAGGTGGAGATAATAGTGTTGTTAGAAGGCCTAAAACTAGCTAAAGCTGAGGGTTTATCCAACCTTCTAGTAGACAGGGATTTTGCAGTAGTCCTAAGGAGAGACGATCACAGAGGTTTGATGGATGGCTATGCTAAATTTTTTTATATTACCCTAGTGTTGGGGTGTTCATCTTGCTGGATTCCTTGGGCAGCTAACCATATGGTAGATATGTTAGCAAAACAGGGAGCCATTCAGTTGATTTCTTTTGTAGGGGATTTTCTAAACCCCCCACCCAAAGCTTTTGAGCTTGTACCTGTAAAGATCTTTAGATATGCATTTCCAACAATATATAGAGTAGATAGTTGTTTCTCACTTTTTATCAGAATCATGTAGTGGTTGTCATTTGGGGAAGGATTTCTCATCCTTCTTTATATTTACTTAAACTATTGTAATAAAATGCTTGTTTATGATAAAATAATAGTAGTAGTAATAATAATAATAACAATAATAATGCCAACCTATTTTGAAGAACATCTTTAAGAAATTGACTTCGATAAAAAGACTTGGGGTTCCGCATCACTCTCAATAAGTTCAACCATTCTTTAAGGACTCCCTTCCATTCTTTGCCTTTACAAGCATGTGTATGGAACGATCCCACACTGCAATCAAAAAAGAAATGATATTTACAGTTTTAAAAGAGAGACTTTGAAAGGACTTCTGCACAAGATTAAATGGAAAAAAGACAAATATCCAATTAAAGGAACAAGCACAGAAATTGATTACCTCATGATATCATCATTAGCATAGCCCAAAAATTTCAAAAATGAAGGTATAATTTTTCGGGAACGAGATTCTACGACAACTGGAATCTTTTGTAAGCACCGGAGCAACAAGGATAATACTGTTGCACATGGTGTGCTATCTGATGCAGGATTCACAAACAAATTGAAACGTTCAACAAGTTCTGAAAATCAAATCCAGACTAAATATTAGACTCCCAATGGATCAATAGAAATACCAATAAGGATCAATAATGCACTAGTTGCTTATTTTAATTTAAAAACAAAAAAAGAAAAGAAAAGAAAACACAAAATGAACCTAAGAACATGCACCATCGGTGACAGAGCCAGAAAGTTTATCAGGGGGCTATGAAATTCAAATCAAATCATAGTAATTCCAATATTTTTTTTATACCCCAAAGACCTATGAAAAATTTTGGGAAATTATAATTTCACCAATAAATTTTAATAAGAAATTTTAACAAAATTTTAATATAAGAATACCAAAATACAATCACAAATAATACTAAAAAAGGTTTAAAAACAAAAAACAAAATACTGAGAGAAATCGGAAAAGTGGTACAAGTGCAGCTCTTTATTGGGAAGAAGTAAGCTTTTGTTAGAGATATTTCCAGCATGGGAATATGGTCATTTTCTGATTAGAACCTTTCAGGCTAAGATTATCATCAGAACATCAACAATGTGATTATCTGTACCACAGTGGTAAATTTTGAATCTTTTCCAGATTGAGAGATGCAGTACAAGGGCTCAAGTCCATTGTCCAATAATGAGAGGGACCTTTTGCTCCCTAAATCTTTAGTGGCCTAGAGGTTTAGGGGGACATGTGCCCTCCTTTGCCCAACACAAATCCACAACCATGCACCATAAAACACAAAAAGCATCAAGACAAGCATCCCTCTAAGGTTAAACACACATGAAAAGTGAAAAGCCCTGCAAATAGAAAACATCAAGTTAGCACATACCACTTGTCTTGCCGCAGACTTCAATGTTAATCCCTTCTGATAGATCATGAGTTGTTAAAAATACAGATTGGCATTGCTCAAGATAAGAAACAAGTCTGTCCCATACAAGTCCAACATGTTTGCTAATCAGCACTGAGAGGCACTCAATTGCTGGATCCCATAAATAACTAAATCGGTTGTGGAAAATGCCAATAATCCCGTTCAAAAGAACTGGTATATAAGCTTCACAAATCCTAGCAGCAGAGAGGTCCATCTGTATTTTAGAGATGGATAGAATAACTTTCCTGCTGGTAGAAATTGAAAGAGGAGTATCTTCAATGGAAAAGAGGATGTGAAGAACCTGAAATTTGGAACAAAGTCATGAACTAATAAGAACCCAGAAAATAATAGGGATATTTGACTAAAAGGGCCAAAATAATCCCCATTTTGGAAAAATAACCCTCACCTTTTTAAAACAAGAAGAAAAATCTTTTGTTCACAATACCCTTCACCAAACTTGTTTATACCCATTTCACATCAAAACACTTGGTGTAAAATAACATAAGCTGTATTTTTGCCTGTTTGAGGACATATTTACAGCGTATAAAATATGAAGGTTATTTTTACAAAGTAAGAAATATTTTGACTTGTGGCCCAAATATTCCAAAATAATAATAGCAGAAATGGGAATAGAACTACACACATTATTGCGCTGTATTTCCGCATAAGAAGTAGGAGAAACTTCAGTTTGCATTTTCTTCTCAACAGGCTGAATATTTGATTCACCATTCAGAGGTTCATAGTGACACAATATTCTCAGAGTTGAAACACGAATACTCTTGTCTGGGTGGCTCAAATTCTCAGAAAACATGTCAAATGCATCCACAGCCTTCTCTGCTTTGAGCTCTGGATGAAATTTCATATGACCATTGTTTTCTTGGATTGTAGACCTGCCATTAATATGATGAGAAAAGGTGATCAAAAGCACAAAGAAAAGGTCATAAAGGCCTTTTTAAAAGGAAAAAAAAAAGCCACTGAATATTTTAAACCACAGCCCAAAATTTAAGAAGCACTACAATAGACATAATTAAGTAAACAAAAAAAGGTTTTAAACTATATCAATATTGAGATAAATCAACTTACCCATGCATGGAATCCAACAACTCAGCCACAGAAAATAATACTTGGGAAGATGATCTGTATCGTTTGGCAAGATGCAAAAATTTGTTTGTTTCTTCAACTCCAGATTTTTTAAAAGAACCTAATTTATGAAAAGAACCTAAAGCCGCACCCATTAAGCTTTGCCAAGTGCTTTTAGGAAAACCTGCAACATTGTCTGAAGCAATTTCATGTTAATCACTTGTGAGTGATCACAAATAAATCCAGAAGCTATGCAATCCCTCTAAAGAAGATACCACTCAATTAGCTTGTTATAACCAATTGGTACTATCAAATTCATTCATATGGCTGAAAAAAAATGATTGGAGTCAGAATAAGGACTTCCATGCTTGTATGAATCAAGAGATTCAAATCTATGATCAGAGTCAGAAGTCCGCAATCTGAACTAATTCTCATGATGAACCAACAAAATGCACAGGTTCCAGGCAAAGCCATGATAAACAGTATATTGTCCATGAAGATAACATACCTGCTTCAATCATCAGAAGTTGATCAAGAGCATCTACCAAACCCATTAACAAGGAAGGGTCTGCTTGGATACCTAACATATGAGAACAGCAACCAATGATTCCCCACAGCATAGGTAATTTCACCTCACAAGATGGAACAGATGATAGATCCTTATGCACTATATCATTTATCACCCCAGTCCAATACAATAGGGCCTCCTGCAAGAAACTGCAGATCCTTGAAACTCCCTCTTCTGATGCCCCAACTAAGAAACTAGAGCTTTGCATATCCACTTGCAATCTCTCATTGAACATCAGCATCAGAAATATAACTTCTTCTGGCGAAGTTTCTATTAAAGAATTCATTGCACTGAAAATACAAGGACAAAATGTTAACAATATGAAGTCATTCCTGATCAAAAAAACCAAAAATTAACAATATGTGGACAGGCAACAAACCACAAAAAACAAGAAATAATAATGACAGTATTACCTTAAAATATTAATTCTGAAGGTATATACCATGTAAGGGTCCTTGGAAAGCAGTGATTTAATAAAATTTAGCAAACTGAAATCCAAGACAGAGTATGTTAAAATAAGAAATTGGATAGTTGCTTGAAAACAAAATAAAACCAAAACAATTTCAGCAAAGGTGATACCTTGGGTTCCTTAATTCAAATGCAGGTGCCCATTGCGACGAAAGGCTAGAGATAGTTGACATATCATTAGAAATATGAAGTCCATCAAGAATGCAAAGCATTAACTGCAGAACCTTATCAACAATTTCAGACAAATGGTCCTCTGCCACCACAATATTAGAAGGTATGATAAACGTTCGCACAAGCAACCTCACAAGTTCAAGCATTGGTTGGTAATCTGCACAAAAATTTAACAGGTCATGTCCTTAGCAACAAGAGAAGCACAAACATAGCTGAAACAATAATCCAACCCAAAAAAAAAAAAAAAAAAGCACGCTTATGAAACAATTTAATAAGTTACCAGATATCTTAAGACCATTATCAATTTGAAGAGTAGAAACAAGCACAAACAACAGACGTGCCAGATGCATGGAGCATCCATTAGTTACACATTCAGTTATATCCTCATAGAAGCAATCCCATAACAAATTCAGTTCCTTGGACTCCAGCTCCTCACATAATCTTTGAAAGACAGTAATTATGACTTCAGCAACACTGTCTGAACCTGTGAGAGAGGCAGAGGAAAAGAAAAGAGAAAGAGAATTCAATTAAGTCCCAAAATCATAAGCAGACATATGAAGGTCCACATATAACATGAACATATCTACCCGTACTACTAAGAACCAACAAAAGAGTAAATAAGGACTTGGAGAACCTTAGACAGGCCAAATAAGAATATGATCATGACAATTCAGGAATCCCCCAAAACTAATCACCTGATAAAGGCAGATTAACCATTAAACTAGAATTATTCTCCATGGAATATGAAGGCCATGAAGGCCATTTTAAAGGGTGGTGGCAAGGTTTCAGTTTCAGCAGATCCTTTAGCTTTATCCTTGCAGAGAAATTAAAGGCTTTGAAGGCCATTTTAAAGACTCGGAACAAGGATGTTTTTGGGAAGGTGGGAGTGAATAAGAGTTTGGCTCTAGACATAGTGGCTTTCTAGGACTCTAAGGAGAAGTTGCATTCTTTATTGATGGAGGAGTTGGAAGCTAGAAAGGAAGCAAAAGAGGATTTTAAGAAATGGGCTCTTATGGAGGAGATTTCTTGGAGACAAAAATCAAGAAAAGTGCGGTTGAGGGAAGGTGACAAAAATACGGGCTTCTTCCATAGGATGGCTAATTCCCATAGAAGAAGAAATTGTATGTCTAAGATCAAATTGAATGGAATTTGGTTAACAAAAGAGCAGGAAATTAAGGGGGGCATGGTTAGTGCTCTCCAGAACCTTCTGGTAGATCCTAGTGATTGGCGCCCATCTCTATATGGATTGGATTTTTATAGAATTGATGTTAAGGAAGCTGCTAGATTGGAGGAGGTTTTTATAGTGGATAGGTTTTTTCCGCTCTCTCATATTTGAATGGGGATAAGGTTCTCGGTCCAGATGGTTTCTCTCTAGGTTTCTGGCAGTTCTGCTAGGATTTTGTGAAAGATGAGGTTATGAGTTTCTTTAAAGAGTTCCATGAGCAGGGAAGATTTGTAAGGAGTTTGAATTCTACTTTTTTGGTTTTAATCCCAAAAAAAGTGGGCGTGGAGGACCTTAGAGATTTCAAACCGATTAGTTTGGTGGGAGGCTTGTACAAACTGTTGGCAAAAGTGTTAGCTAATAAGCTTAAGAAGGTAGTGGGCAAGGTGGTGTCTTCAGCTCAAAACGCTTTCATTGAGGGAACACAAATTCTTGACACTACTCTAATTGCCAACGAGGCAATAGATTCTTTGCTGAAACGGAATGAGAGTGGGGTGTTGTGCAAGTTGGATATAGAGAAGGCGTATAATCACTTAAACTAGAATTTTTTGTTTTTAGTGATGCAAAGAATGGGTTTTGGGGAGAAGTAGACTGGTTGGATTTCCAGGTGCATTTCCACTACAATGTTTTTTGTTTTGATAAATAGCACTTCGACGGAATTCTTCAACAGTTCAAGGGGACTGCATCAGGAAGATCCCCTTTCTCCTTACTTATTTGTGATCGAGATGGAGGCTCTTAGTAGGCTCATCTTTAGAGTAGTGAAAGGGGGGTAATCTATCAGGCTACAGGATAAAGGGAAGAAGTGGAGATGGGGTTTTGGTCTCTCATTTGTTGTTCACTGACGATGCGTTGGTCTTTTGTGAGGCTTCCCAAGATCAAATGGCTTATTTAAGCTGGTTGTTGATGTAGTTTGAAGTCATCTCAAGTATGAGAATCAATTTGGATAAGAGTGAAATTTTGTCGGTAGGGAGAGTAGAGAATCTGGAGGCTTCAGCTCTCGAGTTTGGTTGTAAAGTGAGGAGGCTTCCAACTTCTTACTTAGGGCTTCCTTTGGGTGCACAACACAAGTTCGTGGCTACTTGGGATGGGGTGGAGGAGATATTTCGGAAAAGGCTTGCCATGTAGAAGAGGCAATGTATCTTTAAAGGAGGGAGAATCACTCTGATTCGCAGTACTTTGTCTAGTATGCCCATCTATTTGATGTCTTTATTGTGTATTCCAAGAGTGGTTAGATTAAGATTAGAACAAATTCAAAGGGATTTTTTGTGAGGAAGGGGAGCTTTGGAGAGGAAGTCTCATCTTGTAAAGTGGGATACCGTCTGTTAGGAAAAAAGGAAGGGCGGTTTGAGAGTTAGACGTCTTTCTACTCTTAATAGGGCCTTCTTATGTAAGTGGAATTGGCGTTTTGCGAATGAAAGGGAGACTCTTTGGAAGCATGTTATTAGTAGGAAGTTTGGGAAGGAAGAAAGGGGGTGGTGTACTAGGGCGGTGAGGAAGGGGTTTGGTGCAGGATTTTGGAAGGAAATCAGGAAGGAAGGGTCTCTTTTGCAAAACAAAGTTGTATTTTCTGTGGGGGATGGCAGAAGAGTGAAATTTTGGAAAGATAAATGGCGTGGGAACTTTGCTCTTTGTGAATCTTTCCCCTCTTTGTATGCCTTAACGGCTTCAAAAGAGGCTTGGTTAGTAAAGTTGTGGGACTCATCAAGAGAGGAAGGGGTTTGGAGCCCTAGGTTCTCTAGGCCTTTCAATGATTGGGAGGTGGAGGAGGCAAAGAGGTTACTTGTGACAATACAAGGAAGGAGACTTAATCCTAATTTGGAAGATATAGTGTTGTGGAAAGAGACTAAGGACAGGATTTTCTCTATCAAATCTCTTTATAGTGCTCTAGATTCCAAAAGTGTTGTTCAGTTTCCTAATAGCATCATTTGGAGCCCTTGTGTTCCTACTAAAGTGGGTTTTTTTGCTTGGGAAGCCTCTTGGAGTAATGTGTTAACTTTGGATCATCTTAAAAAGAGGGGGTGGATTTTAGCTAATAGATGTTTCCTTTGTTGTGCAGAAGAAGAGTCTATTGATCATATTCTAATTCATTGCACCAAGGCAAGAGTTTTATCGGAGTTATTGTTTGCTCTTTTTGGCGTAATGTGGGTCCTTCCTTATTCGGTTAGAGATGCCCTTCTTGTTTGGCATGGTATCAATATGGGCAAGAAGCATACTAAGGTGTGGATAGCAGCCCCTTTATGTCTTTTTTGGGCGATTTGGAAGGAAAGAAATAGAATTGCTTTTGAAAATAAGGAGCTTTCGATTCATAGAATGAAAAGTTCTTTTGTATATAATTTTTGGGTTTGGACTAAGTCGATTGTAGATGAAGGACCTCTTCCTTTAATCAGCTTTTTTGATTAGTTGGGTTCTAGTTGAGGGCTGGTGATTTTTTGTATCCCCTCTTCTTTTTGTTCTTGCTTTTTGACGCCTCTTGTATACCCCCATATGCTTTGGGTCAGCCTTAAGGCACCCTTTATTCTAATATTTTTTTCTCTGTGCGTTTACTTATCAAAAAAAAAAAAATATCCATGGAATATAAGCTTTACAGTCAATATAATCCTGTAAAATCAATTTCCAAAACTACCTGTGAACATTTAGCACTGTAACTTACAGTTAAACCCCAAAAACAGTAACCAGATTAATACATACGTCCATCATTCGTAGTCAACTACCCATTTGGGAGGAAAGATGTTATGCCACACCTCCAAAGCAAAAGGACAATTGAGGAGAGAAATAGAACATACCAATTTGGGATAATATCCTTTTTTGGGGTCTCCTAAGTTATAGCATATTATTAGTATGTTCCTCTTTATTAGTCATCGACCAAGAAAGTGTCCAGATCTTCAGGAGTTCTAGATGTCCAGAAGAACTTGCCTTGAGCAAAAGAAGGAGAGTCAATTCAGAAAGGACTAGGAAGAAATATTTAAGAGAGAATGGCATTGGAAACCAAGGTCAAACACCTTTCTCATCCAGATGGCCTGTGGAAAGGAACACTGGGCAAAAACAACAAAAGGGCTTACAGATCTTCAATTTCTTTATTTAAATGACTTCCACAAAAGATCAACATTCCAAGATGGAGAGTCACACAGAAAGGAGTAGATTTTCACAAGAAGGAGACCTTTCATCCTAGGAAGGCAATAAAGACAAGGGAAGCCAGATTAAGGCTGATCTCCCCACTACAGATCCCCCTAAAGAAGAACAGAGGAACCATCACCAACAAGAAATAAGGTCAAGATAAGATTGGGTTGTAACTTTCCAAGGGCATCAAAGTGAGTTCCTAACAAAGATGGTAGCACCCACCCATTATCATGCAAATTGCACATATTCTTAATCACCTTATTCCATAAAGAGTTTACTCTCTAAGGAATTACCACAAGCATTACCCAGCGAGAACTAATATTCCTCAAAGAAATCCACCTCAACCTATAATTTCCCGTGGACGTGGCCCTGCTAATGTGGTCCCATCAAACAAGGTGGCTTCTCCAACCAACCCCTAACTCCAACTAAAAGAACTCTTTGAATTTCTTGATACAAGACTCTAATGGGAATTTTAAACACACATACGGTTAAGACATATGCCAGACACATTTGAATTACAGTGATCCTGCATCCAAGTGACAGAGAGGCTTTCTCCTAACCATCTAGACATTGGGAGACCTTCACCACTAGAACCCAGAAGTGAGACGCCCCAGGGTTCCCTTCAAGGGGCAGACCTAGTTAAACAAGAAGTCACAACCCTGTCTACATCCCATAAAGGCAACTAATCTGTCTATGCAGTTTAAGCGATTGATACCAGTAGCAGCTACAGTTTTTCAATGTTGATCTTAGAGCCAAGCACAACCCTGAAAAGCTTGAAAAAGTCTTAAGGTTATCTAAACATTGTTCCTTTTTTTTTTTTTTGATAAGTAAACATTGTTCCTTTGTTGAAAAGGGGGAAAAAAAAGGTCACATTCTAGCCTTATCTATGACAACCAAAAGAAAAAGGGTAATAAACAACTACCTTGAAAAGTCTTTTTTTTTCCCTAAAAAACAAAGATGTATTAATTATGAATAAAACGTTTATGAGAAGGATGAGCAATCCTTCCCACAAATGCAAAAACTTTTCAAAATATAATTGAACTCCAAACTATACAAAATAGGTTAGACCACATAAAATTGTTGTACATAGACATCATCTTCTCAAAACTAGACTAAGCTCCTCTCATTGTTGACCAAACCCTTTTGATCTACATATTGGATGGCATTGAAAGAAATGTGATTAAAAGCATCAATACAAGAGGCCCAAAAAGAGGAATAGAAGTGAAGTAGATCCCACATCTCTGGCATCCTCCACCTATCCTCAAAGATCCGAGCATGTCTCTCTTGTCACACAGCCCAAAGCAATGTGAAGCAGTTTGCTAAAGGGCTCTATTAGAGCTTAGAGCTCCCTAAACAAAGTGATCACCATGTCGCATTTACTCATAGGTTGAGCTCAATCCATCTTTTCTTATCTGAATAGATTGTGTCACAGCCCTAAAGTTATTGGACAATGTAAAAAAATATGATCAATCAACTCTCTTTACAATAAGGGTTAACCTTGCAAAGTCCTTTTAAGGTGTCATGTGATACATGTATACTTCATTTCAACCAAAATACTCGTGCCCACACGATATGACATGGGTGCGGGTGTGAGATCCATGTCTAACACACTTGGATTGCAATGAATACAACTTTATCCTTTTCTTTATTTTATTTTTTTTAATTTCTTAATTTTTTTTCTTTTTAAATAACATCAATATAAGTTATTTGACTTTTATCTATTTCTAATTTTTTTAAATCATAATAATTATCTATGTTCTTTTGAAAAAATACATTAAATTCAATTTAATTTTATCAACTTCAAATAACAAGATTTAAGAAATATATTTACACAAAAATTATGGTTAAGTTGTACTATAGCAATGTTAAGATAATAAAACTTAATTCCTATAAAATTTAAAAATAAATTAGCTTCAATGTAAATAATTAAAACATAAATTTTGGAAATTTTCACCTAATAAAGGTTCAATCAAAAACAACTATATATTTAATCCACTATATATTTTCCTTAAAGTTCTCAACATTTATGATAAATAATAAATATGTTCCCATTTAGTTTCTTAAAGTTTCTCTCACAATCCTATTAAAATAAAAAAATTATCATAAATATGTTTCACATTTACAATTTAAAAAAAATTCAATAATGTTTAATAGTTAAAATAAAAAAATATATGATAATTAATAACACACAAAATTTAAAGATAAATATAATAATTAATATAGTAAAAAATAAGTACTAGAATTAATATATTAAAAATCTAAAGATAAGTAGAAAATTTCCAATAATGTTTAAACATTCAATTAAAATAAAAAAACATATGATAATTAATGTCATAATCAATTACCCGCACCAACAATTGAGATCCTTTTTAGTTGAGTCCATGTGTCCTAAGATTTTGGGATGCAAAGAATTTGACACCTAGACATATAACACCTAGAATTTGCACCCAAGCCCGTGTAACATAAAAGGTGTCTAACTAATCTTTGCACTCACATTAATAAACACTATAAACTTAATAAATGAAGAGATCTTCGGATCCACTTTCTCCACCAATTGTTCTTTCTCCTTTGCATAGATAGAATTTGTTCAATATGCTTCATCATCTCCTTTTGAGTTGATCTAATTTTAGTATCCTACCCCACATAACTTCCCATGCGAAAAAAGTAACCCTCGATGGTACCCAAGAATTTCAAACAAGACTATAAAGGAACATATCCATCTTTTGCATGATAAAGAAGAATAGAGAGACTTAATATAGAAAATGTCACTCTTCGTGTTCAGCCAAACCACCTCTATATCCCTACTAATAGCCTGCACTTACAACCTCCTAAAAAAGGTCTTCATCCACTCCAACTCTAAATCATGAATATATCTTGCCAACCTATGGTTCCAACAAATCCCCTTCCCATCATGCTTCCACATCTCAGCTACTCATGCATCTTTGACAATGGCTATCCTAAAAAGCTACCTTTAAGGATACGTCACTGCACCATCTATCCTTCCAAAATTCCACCCTCCTCTTATAGCCCATCTTGAAGTCGATTTTACCATTAAAGGTCTTCCACCCACTTCTAATTGTCTTCTACACACCCACCTAGAACCCTTCCCTCACTCATTTAGAGCAGCAACCCCCCTTTGCCTTCAATATTTTCCTAAAATTACCCGTTTCCAAAAGAACTCCCTCTCAATCACAAATATCCAACACCATTTTCCTAGAAGAACCTTATTAATAATGGACAATTGCTAATTTTGAAACCCCTACTCTCTTCTCTTTCCTCCCTTAATTCTCATCTCCTATCAATTACTTCATTTATCATCAGTATATCATGAAGAATGTCTCATGAAGGTGTCTATAAAGAACCTTCACACTTATCTTACAAAGGCTATAAACCAAACCTATAGGCCTAAAATCTTTAACCTTAAGATTAATAGAATTCTTTTGGACAAGTGCAATGGAAATTGAGTTTGTACCCTATTTGATTATTCTACTATTGTAAAATTCCCTAAAAACACAAACTAAATTCTCCTTGTTAGGGCATTATGTTTTGTTTTTGTCGTTGATAATTTTCTTCCTTTTCATTCTGAAATAGGATCTTTTTAGACGGTGACTTATTCTCCATTGAAGATTCAAGGTTGTCATCTAATCAACTGGACCGTCTCAGGTAAGTCTGAAAAGGTTTGAGTAAAGGCAAGTTAGTTTTTTTGACAAGGTAGGGTTGGATCAAAAGTTTTAAAATTGAGTTCAAATGTCTTAATTAATTTTTGGAAAGTTGAGATTTTATTTTTTTAAGAAAATTTTGTTTCCGAACCTCATTGGTTTTTGGACCTATATATACCCTACCTAAATGTGTTTTAGGATAAGATGTTTTTATTCAAGAAAAACCCTAACTTACCTTACCATTTCCAAAGGCTCTCAAAGGTTCTTTCAATGAACTCTAGGTTGTTGAAGAGACTTACATCCCCTCAAAGGCTGAGGCAAATTCATTGGAGCACTCGAAGTGCTGTGTCACGGACGTAAATCATGATATAGGTGTTGGAAAGCAATTCTTTGGTAGCGTATGCAAGGTAAAATTGTGTATTACAATTTCGTATAGTGGAATTTTTATCTGAGGTCTTAGACCCCGTGGTTTTTTATCTTCACAAGTAGTGTGAGAGTTTTCCACATAAAAAACCTTTTGTCTCATGTGTGTGTTAGTTTACCATTAATTTATTTTTTTTATCATAAGTTTGCCATTAATCATTCCTAATTTCTTACAGTTTTTAATTGAGTTAAAAAGGATTAAATAATTCTTAAAGATTTAATTGGATTAAAAATCTCAACTCTTATACTAAACAACAAGCTAAAAGGTAACAACAACAAACAAACTGTCTTAGCTAGACCACCCCATTGGAACTACAAACTGTTTAGTTTGCTTTTGTGGGAGAATTCTGTCTGCTTTTGTGGGAGAATTCTTCATCCTTCTTTTGTACTTCTTAATTCTTTCAATATATTTCCTTGTCGTTTCCTATCAAAAATCTAAAATCTTATACTAAAATCTTTGAAATACATCCATGCACCCCCCTTTGGGTGTTACCCTATTGGAACCTTGGTTTTTTGCTCCTTTAAGATGATATGATAGTTTTGGTAAAATGTCATTGTCAACCCACCAGGGTCCAAGGCTCTATCTCTATCCATTTGGAAGATGTTTCTCTAATCCTATCCTCTTGAAAAGGTCTATGTACTCATCTCGGACCAGTCTTATATATTGGAGATCGCTTTTAACTGTCAATCATCGATTTCTCAACCATCTGCCTTTCTAATGGGCAGTGATAAAGCTTATAATCTCCTCAATATTAAGTCCTGATCCTAAAATCGTGTTCAGTATAACTATAAGTTCAAGTAAAGTAGTTCTTTGAAAAGACTAGGGTAAAGAATGGGTAAATTTAATAACAAAAAAGTTAAATTAAACTAAATTCTGAGACCTTTTTCTGTAAGCTCTTCCACAGATACAATACATCCACAGCTTTATTCAAAGTGCTTTTAGGCCTTAAAAGTTTTCTTTCGTAAAGTGTTTGGGTGTCTTAACTGAACACACAATAATGCTCTTTAGCAACCATTAAGAGTTTTTAGATAATAAAATAGCCACACCAAATGTGACTAAGTTTAGCATTTGATAATAAAAATTCCAATACAACTTGAACACATAGAAAGTGGTTTCTATGTTCATTATATAATGAAAGTTAACCAGCATCCTCGCTTTTTATCACTCCTCACCACTTTAAGCTGAGGCAAATCTGCTATTTTCTAGCCCTTACTCTATCAAGAGCAATATTTTTCTCAATATAACAACTAATTATTGTTTTTGTGGTTTTGAAGTTTAAGGTGTACAACTAACATACATCATTTTATTCATTGCATTAGAAACATCCTTCAAAATGTTTCCCATTTTCAAATTGAATTTTTATTTAAAATACGAAGTGTGAAACTTAACCCTAATGCATTCACTGTTTAGGCTTCTTGAGCTTCGAAACCCACAAACCCAGACTACAAGCCTTAAATTGTCAAACTAATACATTTTAAACTTTTCAAATTGTGAAACACATTTAAAATTGTTATAATTGTGCAGCATAGCACCTAAATGATCCCTCACTGTTAAAAAATAATAATAAAAAAATAAAATATATAAGCCTTTTGAGAGATTGCTTGCCTTGTGTGAACTCATCACCAATTCCAACAATGGAACTGTCCATCAATAACCGCAATACTTTCTCTGCTCTTGAATGAAACCTGGATGAAGTTCCTCTCATAGCATAATAAAACAAAGCACAGACACCTGATTTTCTCATAAGTAATGGCTTTTTGACAGCTTCCAACATGATCTTTCTAACACCTGTCCCATTCCAGTGATCAATAATGTTATCAGTCCACAGACAGAGGCTCAAGTACAACTCCACAGAGCCTTCTAACAGCTATTTGGTAGCAGCTAGAAGAATCTTGTTCCACCACCCCTCTATAATTAGAAGTAAATACAAACTAATGACAAGTACAACAATATAAAAAGTATATATTTATGCAAGCTGAGCACATAAAAAACAGAGAGATAGGTGATAAGGAAAGGTACCATAAAAGGAAAAAATAAACAGCAAACAACACAATACACACACATGCGGTAACAGCTCCACCCCTTGTAAACCGAAAAGGAGATATCATATGACATATATAGTTTTTGCTCTTTTTTTTCTGATGGATAAAGAAAGCGAATATTATAAAGAGTAACACCAAAAAAGCACCTCAAAGTACATAGGGAGTCTACAATGGATGCCTAAAAGTGCCATCAAAAAACAAAGAGGGACAACAGAAAAGGGCACCCCCTCAAGAAGAACTCATCCAATCCACAAAATTTATAATAGAAGGGACAAGAGCTATAAACAATTTGGACCACACCCAAAGATTACAAAGAAAATAATGTTTAATCCCTTGCACAGAATACTCTTTGTTATCGGATGCCCTATTGTTCCTTTCCTTCCAAACTGTCTAGAAAAGGCATAGAAAAGTGGCCCAACACACCTTTTCCCCTTTCTACTTATGAAAGACCCATGCCAACTTAAAAGAGTCTCTATTACCAATGAGGGAAGCACCCATGACACACCAAACAGTGAAAACAAGAGATGCCATATTTGTTCAAAATTTTTGTCCTAAGAATTCATTATTGGAAGACAAAACCAACAAATATAATATGCACAGCTATGTTATCTATAAAACTAACACCATTTCTTCACTTTGCATGTCAATTCACCAATGGATGAGCTCAATTGCTAGACATTTTTATTAGCGACTTCCCAACTTTAAGAGCTTATGTAGGTCATTGGTTCCTCTCTAGCAAGTCTGATGTTTCCAACACATATTTTTGGGTTGCATGAAAACTTTTGTTTGTAGTTCCTGTCTTCACTTTGCCTTGAAGGATATGCCCATCCTTTAGGAACCATTTGTTTCTTTTTATAGTTCAATAAATTATATATTTACATCCAAAGGCAATGTGAGAGTAAGGGTCAAGATCCTCTTCAACAATTACAAATTCCCAAGCTTTTAGGGTGCAAAGGGAGAACGAGGATAAGATGGTTTGGACAGCATCTAAAAGTGGTGTCTTTTCAGTCAAGTCGCTCTACTCTATTTTGGAGCCTGGTGGTTCAGCTATGTTCCCGTATGTTGGTATTTGGAGAGCAAGTGTGCCGCCAAAGGTAGCCTTTTTCTCGTGGGAAGCATCCTGGGGCAAAATCTTAACTCTAGACCAACTTCAGAGGAGGGGTTTTTCTTTGGCAAATAGGTGTTTCCTTTGTCTTGCTGAAGAAGAAACAGTAGATCATCTTTTACTCCATTGTGTTATGACGAGGACATTGTGGAATCTTCTTTTTTCTCTCTTTGGGGTGGAGTGGGTTCTCTCTGGTACAGTTAAGGAAACTCTCCTGGGGTGGCATGGAGCTTTTGTGGGGAAAATCCGTAAAAAGGCGTGGCAAATGGCCCCCTTATGTATATTTTGGACAGTTTGGAAGGAAAGAAATTCGTTGGCTTTTGGGAATGAGGTGTTGTCAATCCAAAGGTTGAAACATTCTTTTGTATGTAATCTGTGGTCATGGGTGAGGATGTTTATAGTTTTGAGCCCGCGGTCTCTGGTTAGCTTTATTGAGTGGCTAGGCTTTTGTTATAGGTAGGGGTTCCGGCTCGCTTCCTTGGTTTTGAGTCGAGGGGCTGCTTTTGTATACTCTTTGTATACCTAGAGGACACTAGTTTGGTGTTTCCTCTTTCATTTTAATATACTTCTCTTTACTTATCAAAAAAAAAAACAATTACAAATTCCCAAATCTATGGTTTGATAAGATGTCAAACCAATTCTTATCTCACAAAATATTTATTAATGTAAATTATATATTTTCATTCATTAGGAAGTAAAAAGCTAAATTTATATAACAATAACTAGTATTTTTATAATAAATTGTAGAATATTTTAAAAAAAAATTATGTTTCTCAATTTACCAATTTGGTTTTCCATATTTCATGCATTCTTAATTAAAAAGTTTTTTCAATTCAATTGACAAATAAAAAATTAAACTTTAATTCAAAGTTTTTTTTCCTTCCATTTATAAGTTTACCTTAAAAAAATATATATTTTTTAAAAATTTGGAAAAAAATAAATAAATAACTAACAATTTTCTTCTTTATCTCATCATTGTATTTATTGAGATGGGTCATTAGTTCGCTTGGATAATAGGATGGGAGGCTAGGGATCAAAAAGTTGTCTCTCTGAATAAGTCCCTCCTCAGGAAATGGAGCTGGAGATTTGCATGCGGACTTGGAAGATGCCCTTGTGTGTGTGTGTGCGCGCGCGCGTGTGTGTGTAAAAACTATGATGGAGGGGAGTAGTGTGGCGCGCGCGCGCGCGTGTGTAAAAACTATGATGGAGGGGAGTAGTGTTTTCTATTTTATTCTTCATGCGGACTTGGAAGATGCCCTTGTGTGTGTGTGTGTGTGTGTGTGTGCGTGTGTGTGTGTGTGTGTGCGTGTGTGTGTGCGTTCGTGTGTGTGTGTGTGTGTGTGTTTTCTTTCTTCTTTTTTTAACTGATAATCTCCACTCCTGCCTATGAAAAAATGGTAATACCTTTTATCAGCTGTTCAACTGGTGCATTCCTCAGTAAGAATGATACTGCCTCTGCCATAAATTCTTGAACATAGTCCTTGGGGTAATATCTTAATTTCACTGTAACCCTACAAAAATAGATTGAACATCAGTAAATTAAAGATAAACAACTCACATACAAGCATTCACTTGCACTTGTTCTTTTGTAAATATTCTCAAGGAATAATGAATCAGCTCAGATCTGTCCTTTAGATTTACTCCATTTCAGGCCATTATCCCAAATTGTGACTCCACCGAAATTTCTTTCCTGAGTGTTCAAGTTGGACTATGTTATTTTCATGGTTGTGCACCACGCATAAGATGATAGAATGAAGGGCCCTTTGGTATGCAGATATCCACAACATAAAATAAACATTTTTTATAGCATAACCTCAAAGAAACACTCAACAACATAAACCTTTGCTCAGCAGAACTGTTTGTGCTTATCATGTATTACAACTGTAAGATATTAACATCCAATTCCAACTGGAGAAAACACAATTTAAGTTTCATCAGCAGAAGGGAACCAATTGTGCTCATGATCCATCTGTCCTATAAGAATGGGAATATTATTTTTTTTTTTTTTTTTTTTTTGATAGGAAACGACAAAGGAATATATTGATAACAAGAAGGTACAATTAGAAGAATGGGAATATTATAACTATCGCACACAATAAAAACATGGTCGGTCCCTGCTAATCTTCATGTTGGATAAAAACAATGGATAACGTCTTTCAAAACTTCTTCCTAAAATGATAAATAACTGGACATATCATGGAAAGTTTTACCAACAGAATAGTTATCTTGCAAGCTAAACCCTCTAAAAGGTTAGTTTTATCCATGAAATGTTTTCCTTTGCAACAAGAGAGCCTTTAGATTTAAGATTTTGACCAAGTCAAATTAAAAAACATGCAAAAGTAAATTGTTTTTTTTATCAGAAATAAAATCATATTCATTAAAAATATGAGAATACAAGAGAAGGATGTGAAATCCTTCCCTAAATTACAGAACCTGATCAAAACACTAGGGTTGATTGATTAGATAAGGCTAAGAAGAAAGATCTCATGTTAATGCTAATGTTAGTTAACTATGTAGAGTTGTCCAAAGAGGGAATCAGCAAGAAGAAAGATTAAGAAACAGTTCTTCTTTAAGAGGAAGATGAGTATATGTCTAAAATTTTCTAATTATCAAAATAGATTAAAAGTAATCTCAATAATTGTCTTTCTTAACTGCAAAGATTTATAGGTACTAACAAATTTTAGGATTAGTTGAAATTGTTAAAAAATTTATCATACATCTTGCAATATACGAAGCATAGAAATTTTGGTTTGCAATTGTAGCCTAAGAGGATTGAATTATTATCACAAGCAACATAATTTGATTTAAAGTAGTAACGAAAGGGAACTTCTCCCTGCCTTGTATTTTGTATATCATTCTCTTGAGACCTGATTAATGAACACGATGCAAGACAGAAAAGTAAAATGCAAGGAGTGGTGGTGTAGTTGAAAGAACTCTAGGAATCACTCCTAGAAACCTTTAGGCTTCACACCCCAGTACTCTTTGTATCACACAAAGAAAATAGTGGCTGCTGGAAATTTTATCACTCATTCATTCATTGATTCTTTTCAAAAGATAGATCACTACTATATAGAACTTCTCTGGGGACTTAAAACTTCTTGGAACGAGTCACATAGTGGTAATGCAACTTGAAAATAACAAAAACTTGGACTGACTACTAGACCACATCAAAGAATCGTGGAAAATGACAAAATTAATGACTGAAAGTAGAACTTACGGCCACTGACTAGGCCCATAATTTCATTTCTGGAATGTACTTTCTAGGCTGAACCCATATTGAATTATATTAGATCCCAACTAAGCCTTTTTTTTTTCCTTTTTTCTTTTTTTGATAACTGAGGAACCTTCCATGGCCAAGCCCTTAGGACTATCCATGGGGACCCAAACCTCGGGATGTTGACCGCCCCGCAACAACCAACATCAGGTAAATTCAGGGTATCATCAGTGACAAGATTCGAATCTAAGACCATGTGCCACTTACTGGGACCACATTTCCCAGTGTTTGCCTTGACCAACTAGGCTACCCTGGAGGGTTAGATCCCAACTAAGCCCATTATCATCCAGAGAATGCCAAATTAAAGTTTGGGCCTCAAAGCCCATTCCTTTGTGCCTTTGATAAACTTTTAAGGTGATTGCCACTTGTCTCTATCAGAACATCCAAGATGATTTTCTTGAATCACAAGTGCACCTTCTTTTTTCACACAAGGAACATTTATTCAAAATATAGTACTCAAGTGAATGTGTACTCTTGAGTAATTGGTTCCAACTTCCTTGTCATAATAAGCTAATTGTATTCTTGTTTTCTTATTAAAAATTAGTATTTTTAGGAGTTGTCCCTATTTGTTAGAAGAAATAAAATTATGCAATAAACTAACGAAGTATATGAATGAGAGAACCTTCTTGCAAAGAAAAAAAAAATGCCCAACCATATAGAAAGCAATCAGTTTATTTGACACTCCTGCAAGAAGCAATCCTGCAAAAGCCTCAAGGAATCTAACACCCATCCTACTAGCAAATCCACCATGCAATTACCAAATCCACTAAAAAAAAAAAATATATATATATATATATATATATATATTTAAAAAAAAAAGAATAGAAACTACCATCTTCATTTATCTTAAAAGGATAAGTGAAAGAAGAATTAGAAATCCTTCAAGGATGTACAAAAAGTTATACAGTAACCAAGTGTCAAGCCCAACTAAGAGAAAGAAATACAAAGAAGAGAAATATAGCACACTCAAGGAAGAAGAAAGTATATAACAAAGGAGGCCAAATGCATAGCTCCTTTTCTAAATAACTAGTTTGTGATTTGGTTGGCTAAACAGGGAACCTAAGAGAGAGAGCAACCTAGCTCACTGACAATATCTAAGATTTTGCGCATCCAATTGTCAAACTTCCAAAAACCTCTTTCCTCATTAATGACCATCAATATAACAGTAGCAAGGTTTCCCTCTATAGTTAGGGTGGAGAGCCCTAAAGCTTTTGCCTGTAGCAAACCCTCCAGCAATACCAAAATATTTGCCTCAATAGCCAACCCACACTCACTTTCTTAGAGAAAGCTCTCAACAATGTACTAAAGTGATCTCTAACCCATCTGACTAGGATTACCTAAGCAATAACAATGATATATCTCTCTTAACAATCAAACTCGTCATTGTCATTAGAAAAAATCTATATTAAGCCATCTAAGAGAGCTAAAAGCCCAAGACAACCATTTAAATGGAAATCCCAGACAAGTTGGAAAAGTCCTGAACAAAGTTTCTTTTGCAATCTCCAATTTCCATCAGGTTTGGATTTTCTAAAAGGTACTCTTCCAATTTGCCTTAAGATTTTTAGGTATAAATGTCAGATCTAGGTATGTGTCTAGGTGTATAATCCTTCACAACTCAAATTTTAGCATGTCAAGACTCAGCTAAAAAAGCATCTAAATGAGCATGGGTATTAGGATATGGCATAATAAAAGAAAAATCCATTAAAAGTAAATTTCTTTTTTTTTTTTTATCTCTAATAAACAATCTAGCCCAACTCCACAAATTACATACAAAAGAATTTTTGAGTTTCTGTACTGCTAAAGAACCCCCCCTAAAAGCTAACCTATTTCTTTCCTTCCAAACCATCCAAAAAATGCACAACGGAATGAATTTCCAAATCTTTTTCCTTTTTTTTCCCACAAAAGGGCCCCTCCGGCTAATTAACACCTCTTTTACTGTTTATGGGAAGACCCACTGAAAGCCAAACAAGACAAGGACAATGTCCCAAAGAACTCTGACCACTATACAATGTATAAGTATATGATTTACAGTTTCTTCTTCACAACCACACAAAAAGCAACGATTAGGGAGTTGTCATCCTCTTTTTTGGAGTCTATCTAGGGTAAGTACCTTCCCCCACGTAGCCTTCCAAACAAAAAAAGCAACTTTGGTTGGGACCCTATCTACCCAAATGAAATTCTTCGGAAAGGAGATGTCATTGGGTGTAATCAGCAATCTGTACGCTTCCTTAACACCAAACTGCCCATTTCTTCCACCCTTCCAAGAAACTAAATCATCCTCCAAAGTTAGCTTATATCCCCTCAAGACAATAAGCAAATTTCCTACCAAATCCAACTCCCAATCATTAAAAGCTCTAAAGAATCTTAGATTTCATCCTCCTTGACCAAAATTCTGGTCCCAAACTTCCTCCACCATAGCATTCCTATGGACAGCCAAAGCAAATAACTGGGGAAAACTTTGGGACAGCGCTGCAAGGCCACACCAATGATCAATCCAAAATCTAATTTTAGTACCATTACCAACTATGAACATTATATTTACCCAACACCAATTTGTTTCCTTCAAAATCTCCTTCCAAACCCCCACTCCAAGCGTCCTATTAGCCTCATTTGTCCTCCAACCAAGGCCCTCTTGCCCATACTTCACCGAAATCACCTTCTTCCAAAGGTTTTCCTTGTCACATGCAAATCTCCATATCCATTTGCCAAGCAATGCCTTATTCAAAAGAGCTAGCTTCCTTAAGCCTAGCCCACCCTTCTCCTTATCCGCACATACCACCTCCAATTAACTAAGTGGGCTTTCCTCTTCAAATTTCCCCCTCCCCAAAGGAAATCTCTTTGTAATTTTTCTAATCTTCTTGCTCCTACCTTGGGCATTCGAAAAAGAGACATCTAATATATGGGCATACTAGCCATCGTACTCTTTATGAGAGTAATTCTCCCGCCTTTAGAAATATATTGTCGTTTCCAAAGCACTAGTCTCCTCCGCACTCTCTCTTTCACCCCATCCCACGCAGAGAGAGACTTGTTAGGAGCCCCTAAAGGCAGTCCCAAGTAAGATGAGGGCAAAGACCCCACCCTGCACCCTAACTCCACTACCAAAACATCAACCTCTTCCACCTCACCAAGTGGAATGATTTCACTTTTGGCCAAATTGATTCTTAAACCTGACGCAGCTTCAAACCAAAACAAAGTCCAACTCAAGTGAGTTAAATGCTCTTTCTTTGCCTCACAAAAAATAATTGTATCATCAGCAAAGAACAGATGAGAAATATTCATTTCCGTCCCTCTTCTTCCCCGGATTCTGCACCCTGAAAGAAAGCCCCCTTGAACAGCCCTTCTTATGAGAACACGCAGCACTTCCATTCCCATAACAAACAGTTAAGGAGATAGCGGGTCTCCTTGTCGCAGCCCCTTAGTACTCAAAAAGAAACCAGTCGGTACCCCATTTACCAAGACAGAAAATTTAGCTGTAGAGATGCATCTCCACATCCATCCCATCCACTTTAACCCAAACCCCATATTTTGCATAACCTTCATTAAAAACTGTCAGTTGATGTTGTCATAAGTTTTTTCTATATCCAGTTTACACATTAGCCCTTTTTCTTTTCTTTTTTGCCAAGAGCCAATCATCTCGTTTGCTATTACAGAGGCATCCAAAATCTGTCTACCCATCACAAAAGCATTCTTATCTAAGGAAACCACTTTTCCTATCACTTTCTTAAGCCTATTAGCCAACACCTTAGCCAATAATTTATACAACCCCCCTAACAAGCTTATGGATCTAAAATCCCCAAGGTCCTCAGCCCCTCCTTTCTTTGGGAGTAGCACCAGAAAAGTGGTATTAAGGCTCTTGAGAAAAGAGCTTTGTTCATGAAAATCCTTAAACATTTCCATGACCTCCTCCTTCACAAAGTCCCAACAGTCTTGCCAAAAAGCCAATGTGAAGCCATCCGGGCTTGGAGATTATCGCCATTCATTTCCATCAAAGCAGAGCGGACTTCTTCCTCAGAGAAAGGAAGCTCAGAATTCTCAGCTTCTTGAAGACTCAGGTGATCTAACTGCAGCCCCCCAATATCAGCTTTCCATTCTGCATTTTCTGACAGCATCTGATGATAAGCATTAGCTATCCCTTCCCTCACATCTTGCTCCTTTGTCAACCACACCCCATTTATCTTAATTTTATCGAAGGAATTATTTTTACGGTGGGCATTTGTCATTCGGTGGAAAAAAACCTATGTTCTTGTCCCCTTCCCTTAACCATAATTCCCTAGAAAGCTTTCTCCAATGTACTTCTTATAAATAACCCACTTTTTATAATTTTCCTTTGCTTCCTTTTAATTATGTTTCCTCCTCTAACAGGTTTCTCTCGCTTTCCACCAGGTCCCAAAACTCCACTTGTTGAAGAGCTGAATTTTATTGCATTCTAGCCTCCCAAAAACATCCTTATTCCAAGATTTAATTTTTTGTTTAAGCTCCTTCAACTTTGCAGCCAACCTAAAACTAGCCCTACCTCTTACAACAGTCCCCTACCACCAGCTCCGTAGGAGATCCTTGAAGCCTTCTACTTTAAGCCACATATTTTCAAATCTAAAAAGGGAGGGTCCTCTTCTTAAGCCACCGCCCTCTAGCAAAATAGGGAAGTGATCTGAAGTAGGCCTAGGCAGCCTGCTCTGAAGGACTCCACTAAATTGATCAAGCCAATTTTGAGTCACAAGAAATCTGTCCAATCTAGCCCAAGACTGATTATTTTGACCCCCGTTCCAAGTGAACAAACCCCTTGCAAAGGTAAATCAACTAACCCTAATTCATCAATTATCTAAGCAAATCTTCTCATCGTTGTTGTTAACCTCCCTTGCCTACTCCTTTCCCTTTGAAATAAAATGATATTGAAATCACCCCCTAGACACCAGGGTTCTTCCCAAATTCCTCTAATCACCCCTAGCTCTTCCCACAAGCATTCCCTATCCTCTCTAGTGAACGAACCATAAACTCCCGTGAACACCCAGACAAACCCATCTTCCACTTTCCTGAATCTACAAGAGATTGAAAATTGGCCCACCTCCAAATCAAGAATTTTCAATGTCCTTTTGTCCCAACATATCAAAATTCCTCCCGCTGAGCCAAAAGCATCCAAAACCCTCCAATCTAAAAATCTCCCAGTTCCCAAACTCCTCACCACACCCTCGATCGTTGTTTGAATTTTCGTCTCTTGAATACAAAATAAATCCACCTTCTGTTTTCTTATAATGGCCTTCATTATTTTCCTTTTGGAGCTGTCGTTTGCTCCACACACATTCCAACTCAACAATTTGAGCTTCATAGGACTTCTGAAAGTTGACACTCTCTGCCCTGCAAGGGGGCTCTCTGCTTCTTCTCTCCCTCATAGTTAATTAAGCACTCTAGTCTCTTTAACTCCCTTTCAAATTTTGATTTCTCCAATAAACCTTTACTATGAATTCTCTCCCTTCTTTTTCTAATTTTGACCAGAAAATCTAGAATATCCTTTTCCAACCCCTCTGTCGAGAAACCCAGAAAGTGACTAAATCTTGTCAGACTGCTTTCCTCCCATCTATTCTCCTCCCAACCCCTAACTTCTTGTCACTCGGATTGGGCTGAGCACAACTCCATTCCTCTTTCCTTATTGCTGCCAATATTCATCTCCATCAGACCCCAACAGGCAGTGGTTGCATCCTTTGTAATTCCATCTACAGTAATCATACACAACGGACTCTCTCCCTGAACTACCTCCCTTAATGCCCCAAAATGGTCGTAATACTCCCCCATCGGAGTCTGACCAAAAGAAAAAGAAAGAGAAGGAGAGGACTCAAAATCCCTTTTTCCCCAAGAAACCAAAACATTCCCATACCTCATAGCCTCTTCAACTAAGGCAAGATCTATCGTTGTTTGTTGATCTTCTACTTGCTGCTTCCTCATAACTTCCGTCTCCCAAAGTTTAAGAAACTTTGATTCTGAATTGCTCCAGTTTCTAAGGCCAGACCAGGCCGAAGGATGGGCCTTATCAGATTGGGCTTTGTCCTCTAGGTGGATCTGAGAAGGGCCTAGGCTTAAATCCCCTTCCAATACATCTAACCCAAGAGACAAAGTATTCTCCTCTTCGCTAGCCCACCACTCATCCTTTGAAGACGACAGGCCAGCTTCAACCATTGCAGGTCCTTTTGATTTTAAGTCCGCTAGTGGGCCTAACAAAGAGAGCCCACCAGCCAACTTAAAGTCTTTTGGAACCACAGCTAGGCCTGATATGGAAAGCCCGCTCACCAAATTAAGACCATTTAAGGGTCGGGCCCCCGACCCAACTTGGCTCCGACTTAGGTCCTCTTTATGCCCTGGTCCACTCACCTGCCTACCCGTCCCTTCTGCTGACTGTTGCAGAACCTCGAGCCTCGCGTCTTCCTCCTCTTCCACCACGCGCGGGCCAACGCGTGCAATAGCATCACCCCCAACCTCGCCTCTTGAGCAGCAAGCCTTCCCTCGACTGTCAAACGAGGCCTTTCTCATTGACGGCCTGATCTCCCACCAAAGAAAAAGGAAGTAACAGACCTCTTCGATCCAGATCTCCAGCACATTAGGTAGTTCTTCGCCGTTCGTCTTCACCAAAATGCGGGCCCATTGTAGCTCCTCCAATTTCTTCGTCTAGGGGTCAAGTGCTAAGAAGCCACAACACTCCTCCCCCACCCTTCTCAAAATGATCGGGTCCCATAAGGAGATTGGTAACCCTACAATTTTCACCTAAACCTCACTTCTTTTCTCACCTTCATCCAAACACCCAGTCTTAGGGCTCCAACTTTCCAAGCGCAATTGAATCCCTCCAAGCGATCTCTTCCCAGAACTGAGAACTCGCTTAGCCTCAACCAAAGATTCAAATTCCAACAGCACCTTGCCTTTTTCCATCCTTGCCAACACTAGTTTACCTTTCAGCCCCCAAGCTTTTGCCATTAAAATCCCCAATTTTTCCAAATCTTCTCCTCTTGCTGAGCTAGGGTTCCAACATCCAACGAGGCAATGTTCCAATTTACTCAAATTTCTGCTAATTTCCTCCTCTCTTACCTCCACCCTGACTAAATTTTTGCCTCTGCTCCTCGCATCTTCACCACTTCCGCATAAGACCTTTCCATAATAGGTTTCACCGAGGCGAACTGTTCCTGCTTGCTTTCCTTCCTTCCAGTGACTACTCCCATTTTCCGTAACATCTCCACCATAGAGAACCAGCCCCCCCCCCCCCCCCCCCCCCCCCTCCTTTTCTCCTCTACCTTTCAGGATGAATATACTATACCTCTTCATCTCCAGGTCCATAACACCTAACCTGAGGAAACACCCCGCCCTATTCTCATCTCGCACCAGGGAGTAAGATCTCCCATTTTCCTTCCAACCCCTTTCCCATTTTCCAGCTTTCTCTTCTTTAATGCACTGGTTCAAGCTTTCCAGGAAAATCCCTAGGCTCACCGGTCCCAACCGGACCCAAGAAGAGATTCCCCTCTTTCTCTCCACTATAATAGCTTGAGGTCTTCAATTTCTCTCCTCTACTTCAATCTCAAACACCTTCGATTCCACTCCGAATCTACGCCCCTTCAGTCTCCTCCGCTTCTCCGATCTATTTTCTCTCTCTTCACAATCGCTCTCTCACTCACTCTCTCCCATCACAGCTTTCTCCTTAAATCCATTAAAAGTAAATTGGAAACAAAGATATCCTTTTCTAAAAGCTCTTATCTTTTTTCCTCTTATCATTAAATATTCTTACAAGAATTCACTCTTTAGCTAACTCTACTTTTTCTCTAATGTAATTACTACTAAGAAAGCTGATAGAATAAAATGATATCAACAAAAAAATCAAACAGCCACACCCAAAGTAAAATAAAAGTGTCCCAGTCCAACAAGGATCCCATGCCCATACCCATGACATGTTATATCAACATGGGGTACATTGGGTGAAATTGAAGGATTCGGGTATCATAGCTTAAGACCGCTTATAGGGAAGTGGAGGTGTCCATTGGCATCAAACCCACATTCATTTCTGCTCAAAAGAGGTAGTTGATTTGCATCCCCAGAATCTAGTTCACTCAAGGTCTTTAATTCTCAACATTTGCATATTGGAAAAAAAATTAAAAAGAAGGGTCCTCAATTCTCGACACCAAGGGAGGTATTGGCAGCAGAGAAACACCAAGATGTTGATAACCATCAACAATCACAGCAAGTCTCAATCATGATAGGATAGAGTCAGTCCACCTTCGCCACAAGGTGAGATCTCAAAATCAAACATACTGTCCTCTTAGGAACAATAGATTTTTTTTTTTTTTTTTTTTTTGGTAGACAACAAGAACATGAATTAAAAAGCACCAAAAAAGGAGGGGGGGTGCCCTAACTACTATACAAGTTGTATACACAGAAACAAGCCAAAACACACCTTAAACAAAGAAGGACCACACTAACAAACAAAACAAAGCAAAGCTAACCACAAAAAATATTATCTAGGAAAATCAACATAGAAGGGAAATCCAACTCCAAAGAGTCCCTAGCCCACTCAAAAAGAGTCTAAATGAAGAGATCGTTCAAACATTGGTCAGAGAGTTCTTCATCTTTGAAGGTCCTTCGATTACGCTCTTTCCAAACACACCAAAATAAGCAAATGGGAGTCAAGCGTCAAACTACTCTATTCTTCTTTTGAAACCCCTTAACTTTCCATTAAAGGAGGAGACTTCTCACTGAATCTGGAAATACCCAAGCCACTCCAAAGAGGGCTAATAAAAAGATTCATAGCTCTCTTGTCTTGGTGCAATGAATCAAAATGTGATCAGCTGATTTTTCACTCTCTTTACAAAGATTACATCTATTGACCATTAGTCATCCCCTCTTCATTAAAGTATCTACAGTTAAGATCTTCCCCCAAACAGCTTCCCAAGTAAAAAAGCAAGTTCTAAGAGGAGCATGGGATCCCCAAACCTCCTTACTAGGAAAAACAACATTGTTCTCCCCATTTAGAGAACAATAATAAGACTTGATACTGAAAATTCCCCTCCTATCTTCTTTCCAACATAAAGTGCCCTCACCTTCTTGCACTTTTAACAGGTCAAGAAAACCCAAAAAGCGGGTCACCTCCTCTACCTCCCAATCTTGGAAAGGTCTTCTAAAATGAACCTCCCAACACCCTCCATCCCCTTCTCTTTTCCAAGATTCTGCAACTGTAGCATTTTTATGGGATACTATCCTAAAATAGTAGGGTAAACATCTTTCAGCTTGGAGTCCCCCGCCCAAATGTCCCACCAAAAACTTGTACGGCTACCATTTCCCATATAGATAGAAGTTCTAGCATTAAACTCTTCCCACCCTTTTGTAATGTCCTTCCAAAGGCTCATCCCAAAAGAATCCCTCCACACCCTAGTAGTCCAACCCCCCTCCAACTCCCCGAACTTTCCACAAATGATCTTCCTCCACAAGCTCTCATGCTTAACAAAGAATCTCCATAACCATTTGCCTAGCAAAGCTACCATTTCCTTAGGAACAATAGGTATACCATCAGCAGGAAAACTAACATCTATTTTTTGTGTGCACTCTCTTCTCCTACTATTTTGTCCATCTCTTGAGAGGACTTGATTCATCATGATTCCAGGTGACTTAAAAGTATGGTTTTTGAAAGCTTACCTCTTTATATGAATACTAAAAGTCTATATGACCATTAGGAATTCCACAAAATACTGAAATACCTATACATATGCCATGCAAACTGTTATCTCTAAATAAAATCACATATCTTCATGAGGCTTTTTTTTTTTTTTTTACAATGCAGTTAATGGCCTGCAAGAAGGGTGCTAGGTTCCCAGAAGTTTTCATAGGGGATTTTTTTAAATTCCCCTGAAGTTGGGTGCTTGCAGTAGGCATTAATCTACTGTCAACTAGTTTCCTTGTTGGTTTCTTTTGAAGTTCCTCATCCTTCGTCTGTTTTTTCTTCCTTCTATTGAATTTTTGTTCCTACCAGAAGAAAGAAAGAAAAGAGAAAAAAAAAAACTAATATCAAATTTACTTACTTCAGAACATGAACAATGTCTCTTATCAGATACTTTTGTAAATACATCATAATATAAGACCATGATGTAAAAATCTGCAAAACAAAGGCAAGAGTTAACATCAGTTTTCAGCCAGATAGAAAACAGAAAAAAGGAATAGCAAAGAAATTCATAGAAACCATAATTTGGACCTGTTCAATAATTTCTGGTTCCCTGTCGGCACCACTTTTGAGGAGAGAGACCAAAGAACCAACAACTCTCTGCAAAAAGCTGCATAGATTCAAGAAAACGACAGAGTTAGAGATGCAAATAATGATATGTCTACAAGCAAAAAGCAACACAAGGATAAAATACAATAAAAATGGTAAAAATTTTAAAAAGAGTGATTGGAAGGTGGTAAAAAAAAGAAAACATGGCAGCCAACACAGTATCCAAAAGCAAAAAATCTTCCACAATAGCCAAGGGCAGAAAGACAGGATACTTTGCATCCCTAACCAAGTGTGGTTTCTTATAGATACAGATAAAAAAAAATATATCAATAGAATAAATGATAAAGAAGAGTCAAGAGTAATTCTAAGGCTTCACCTCATCCAAAAAAGACTCCCAGTTATCAAAATATGTCAGTTCATATTTTTGAATTTAAGAATTTCTTACTGAATTTTTCAAGCCAATGGCCAAAAATTGGTATTTCATGAAACCCAGATTTCCAAAAATCTTCAGGCCAAACAGACAATTTCAATTTTCTATCCCAGTTAGAATTTTCCAACTTCCAATGGATCTCTTCAATTTTCCTTTGACATTGTGTCAAATTTATCCTCAGAAAATTTTTTCAAATTCCAATGGATCTCTTCAATTTTCCTCTAATATTGGGTCAAATTTATTTGTAGAAAAAAAGTACAAGAAGATGAATAATCCTTCTAGTATAAAAAAAGGAGCCATAAAAAAGAAAGATAATTCATCTTCATGGCCCAACCATTTCCTCTAATATTGGGTGGAAGATGAAATATCCCTCAAGAAAGATTTCTTAGGCCGTACCTGTTTTGCGGCAAGGGATGAGGTAAGCATTCGCTTCGGGAAGACCTGTGGTGGGGGGATCAACCTATCTATTCTTAATTTTCGAATTTTTTCAGAGTTGTAACAAGTAGAAACTCCTTTATCTCAACTGTTCTTGAAACCTCCTTTCCTTTTTCTTGGAACCTTATCTTTTTTTGTAATCTCATTGATGTGGACATAAAAGGATTTGGAAAGACTAATGTCTGCTCCCTCTCTTGTGTGCACTTGATTCTATTTATCCTAGATAAGAGAGGTTGGTCTTCATCTTCTTCAGGCATATTTTTAGTAAAATCCTTCCATTTAACCTTGTCCAATCTACTAGCTCTTGTTCATTTCTTCCAGCAAAATTCAGATGACAATCTAAAGCCCCATCTAAGGTCAAGGCTTTCACTAGGCTAGTGGTCAATAAGAAGGTCAACACCAATGACTTGCTATAGATCAAAAGACTCCACAAAGCCCTTAGTTCTAACAGTTGCACTATCTGTATAATGAGTGATTAGATGATTGATCATCTCTTTTTAAATTGCCCGACAACTATAGTGCCTTGACATAGATTATTCAGCCTAATTAGACTATATTGAGTTCCTCTTAGGAGCATAAGTAATATGATGACCATTTGGGGGTATAGAAAGAGGGAAAACTCTTTGGAAAATTACTCACCCCGCTTTGATTTGGATAGAATGGCAGGAGAGAAATGCAAGGATTTTTTTGGGATAAGTGGAAAAGTATAGAATCAACATAGGATATCTCCTCCTTTTAGCCTCAACAACTTAAGATTTCAGGGACACTCCTCTTAGTGTTATGCAGCACAATTGGAACTTGATGTGTATTAGAGGTTTAAAACAACAAAGTAGGATATAATTTGCTTCTATTCCTTCTTTTAGGTTTCAACAACTTAAGATTTCAAGGACACACCTCTTAGTGTTATTCAGCATAGTTGGAATTGGAACTTGATGTGTATTAGAGGTTTAAAATAACATATCTTGAAGCAAAGCTTTGGTCTCCTTTTGTAGATGCATTAACTTCTTAGGAGAACAGAACCTCACTTCTTTTGTTTAATTGTGAGTGATATATAGGAGACATTATACATCAGATCTTGACATTAAAGTTTGTATATTTGGGAAAGGTTTCTTATCCTTCGCATGTACTTCTTACTCGGTACTAATGAATTTGTGTTTGAAATTATCAAAAATAAAAGAACCAAAAAATTAAATAAAACAAAATAAAAACAAGGAAGTTAAACAAACCAGCAACAAAGTAACCACAAAGCCCACCACAGAGCCAAGTACACAACTGAAGAGGTAAGGAATGTCCAAAAAACCTCTAGCTATGAGACAACATGCTTTCCCAACTTATCCATTGCCTGGTTATCTAATCAAGAGATCCAAGTGGAAGGGCCCTCAAAACACTAGGTAGATCAATGGTCTTATGTTGCTAAACATCCAATTGCCAAGGTCCTTGCTTCTTCTTCTATGAGACCTAGGATATAAATGTGGCAAGTACCCTTCCAAAAATAAGTTGAAATCTAGAGAATTTTCTTGAATCAGAGCTTTCTAACAAGACTAGAATCCCCGACTCTATAGCTAGCCCCTAGCCGTCAAGCTTAGAGAAGGCTCCAAGTCTCCAACCCCTATGCCCCCCATGATCCCCAAATATTACACTCCACTAATCCTTTCCTATCCAGGTTTCCTGGCAAGGATCCAAGTTAAAGTAACCCAATATGGTAATGTTCCCACTCAGTGCACACCTTAACTCTCCCACATACATAGAAACAAATCTTACAAGCTAGGCATGGTACCCAAGGAAAGAGTTTTACTGGCAGTGTTTTTTGTTAGGTACATTGTAGGTGATTTGATTTGAGAGGAATAGAAGAATAGTCAACAAGTGATAGAACCCAATCACTGGGCCATGGAACTTGACTCAATTCTTGACTTCTCTACGACCTCATGTAAGGAAAGAATTCATGGACATGCTATTCAGCATGATATCCATGGAATGGAAACTACAGCTTCATCGTGCCACAGAAGGAGAATTACCATCTTCTAGTGATCTCCTTCTACACTAGGTGGCGTCCAATTTAAACCTACTTGATGTTCTCTTAGCAATCCAAGGGCTCCTTCAAAAATCATAATAAAGTTGTGCCTATTAAAAAATAAATAAATAAAGTTGTGCTCGGACTTTTTCTAAGCTAGCTAGTATAATTAGGCCTTTGGGGCTGAGATATGAGCAGTGAACACCAGTAAAAGCCTTGAAACAGTGCTAAAATTTAGTTTTAGCAACATCTTTGTAGAAGGGTTTTCTTCAATTGCTGCTTGAGCTTCTACTAGATAAGTGAACCATGGAGCTTGCCCATCTACTCAAGGAAAATCCAAAACTCAAGAGAGAATGATGGAGACCAAGATTAGCAAATCTAGAAGCAGACAAGCAACTAACAGGGAACCTTATGCTTAAACGGAATTTCTGCTTCTACATTTGCTCACAATCTTATCATGTAACAGGCATTTTATCTTTCCTCTTGTTTTCTCTTCTCTTCAAAGGTCCCCTCATCATTGTACCTCATCTAGAGATATCAATAAATTATTCTTGCCTACTAGAAACAATTTATTGATGGCAGGTCCATCAACTTTTAAGTCGATGACATACAACAAATTGACTTTCACCAACATTCTGCTTAGTTAGGCATTTTTCCTAAAGAAGCATCACGTGTAAAAGTAATGTTCAATTGACCATTCTTTCATCTGTTAATAGGTCATGTCTTATCTCCAGTTTTGATTAGTGTAGGAGTGGCGACATGTCAGGTAGTGCCCCAAGAATTGCATTTCTTTCTATCAAAGTTCTTGGTAGATAAGAGAGGGGTGGAGTCCTATGAACCTATTAGTGTTATTAAAGGCGACCACCTATGTCACCTAGGCCATCAGGCTAGGTGGGGTAGATGAAAATCGCCTCTTAAAACCTCAGGGAAGGCAGCTTCAAAGAGGCAACACCTAGGCGATCACCTTGGGATAAGGTGTAAGGCATAGAGGCGATCGCCTTTGACCCATGTGTTCAAATTAAACATACTTAGATTATAATTTCACTCAATCTAATATTGGATTAAACAAAGTATAAGATGAAATATTATATTATCAATCAAAGAGATAATGAGATGGAGGGCTATCAATCTAGTTTTGATGGAAGTGATGACAGATTTAATTTCAAAGATGAAACTTAAAGCTTCTCTAGAATGTTTATTATTTTATTTTGTTTTTTATTCTGATTTTTAAATGTCTAGAAAATTAGAATATGTATTTAGACAACATGAATTTTTCTAAACAATATGATGTTTCTTATGATGTGGGGTATAATATTTAACACTTTGAATAATTATTACTATTTTGTTAATTTAATAAGATATCATGAAGGATGAAAAATAAATAGTATTGATTGTTGAAGACAACACTTATATTGGTTAAGTATCGAATAGGTAAATATATGTATATTTTTTATTGCTTATTATAATTGATAATCAAACTATTGCCTTTTTTTATTCCTTTCGCCTTATGCTAAAAGGAGTTTTATCACCTTGATATCACCTTTTGCTTTTGACGACACTGGAACCTATGCAATCTTCATAATGATTTTTTTTTACCAGAATCTTTATAATAATGTGGCTCCTTTGGATTAAAAGAAATTCAAGGATTTTGCTGTCCAGGACTTCTTTAATAGAAGCACTTTTAGGCAATGTTTTAAAAGACTAAAGACGATCTTGAGGCATTTTGCCCAAATGAGGCAAAGCCTAAGCTTTGAGGCAAAAAGAGGCATAAGCCTCAACTTAAATGAATAAATAATAATAAATTATCAAAAAAAAAACATAAAAATACTCATAAAGTCACAAGAAAATTGAATAATTAAAAAGGCATAAATTTTGTAATGATAAAATTAATTATTTGTCATTTTTAATAGATTCTAATATGGTCCTTTTTTCTCTTTTAAAATTTAGCTCTCTCTCATGGTTTTATGACATAATTTTCAACATTACTATCACTATCACTTGTAGGATCCTCCAAGGAATATAATCATATCCAATGGCAATATTATCCTCCCTATTAGTATTAATAGCCACCCATTCTTCTTCTTGATCCGTCAATTGTAGTGGTGCTTTTTCTTATCTATCAATAATAAGATAATGATTATATATCAAATCAGTCACTAAGACAATCAGCAATTCCTCTATTTTTCCTTTTCAATCACTCTTTTTCCTTTCCATTTAAAAGATTAATTGGAAGTCAACTAAAACTATTCATAAAAAGTTCAAGTAAGTCGAGACCCAATACAAAACACATGAAATTTGTATCAAAAGCACACAAAAACATAGATTGTCATAGAACCCATTAAAACTCGTTGAATATTGAGACTTAAGCCTCTTATAAAGTATAAATCAAAAGCCCATAAAGGTCAAAAACCCTTAAAGGTCAAAAACCCTGTGGATATTTGAGGCTTAAACCTCAATAACCTTGAAGCTATAGCCTCAAAGCTGTAAGCCTCAACAAGGTGCGGTGTAAGCCTCAATTAGCCCAACAAAAGCTATAGCTTCAAGGCTAATTCATACAGCCTCGCATTAATAGCCTTTTAAAGCATTGCTTTTGGGACAGTTATTGTTTATATTCTCTAACAGACCTCTTTCACAAGAGAGTTGGCTAATGTCCCAGTACATATTATTTTGTTTTACTGTTTCTCTTTTTGATCTTTACAATTCCAGAAGGCCCTATTACACAAGAAAATGACAACAACCATTCAAGTGCAAAATGACTTTGATTTGACAGTTGCTCCAAAAGAATTTAGGTCAATTCTGGATCAAGGGCTTGTTCCAAGATCATGTGGAGAGGCCCTCTGTTCCTCCCCCTGACCTAAACCAGCTGAGAGAGCAGATCTTTTCATGGGATCCTTTTATAGGTGGCTTTAGACAATGATAATATTTTCTTAAAAAAATATGCATTGTGCCCCTTCCCACAATATCACTAAAGGGATTCACATGTTCCCCGTGCTCCCTGAAATGTCACCAACTATGGCACCTCTCTCCTCAACTACTCTACAAGGATCAGATATAATTCATTTGACAACGAAATTGGACAGTGAAATAGGACATTGATTTTTCAGAAAAAGGTATGATAGCTACCTTTTTCTATATTAGAAAAAAAAAAATCATGGATATGAATTACAGGTATAATAAAAACCAAGAAATCCTCCCAAAACTTGTAAGATCTAATCAATAAAAAAAGGGGGAAAAAGAAACATGCTCCAACACAAAAGCAAAACAAGCTATACAGCTTTTCAACATGACAAAAATGCACAGAGACACTCCACAACTTTGGAGGGGGTAGTGAAGGGTTCACTACAAAAGACACCAATGAGCCGACTCTTGGCTTGGCTAAGCGATCTGCAACATGATTTGTTAAGTGAGGAGTCCAAGAGGAGCAATCCAAGTCTCAAAGCCTATATCTATAATTTGGTAAAGGCATACACAATACTTATGCCCATGAAATAACAATTTCCTGTAAAGGATTATTAGACACTAGTTCAAATTGTCTGAGATATTTCCCATTAAGTGATTTATATGAATCATTGATCTTCCTTTCAAGGAGTTTTTCCATTTTTTTAATCTAATTTCATTTTTTAAAAACATCAAATCATTGAAGTGCAATAATCAGGGAACATCATATACATACCCGAGGCTTTACTACTTCAGATATTTGAACCGAAATGACGCATGCTTCTCACCAATCTCCACAAAATCTACAATGGAACTTCCCTAGTTGCCATCACAAACTATCTAAGGTACACTCTTATCCAGACCATTTTTATGTTATCTTATTTAGATTACTACCATCACCTAATTAACGTCAATTTTGGTTTATTGCTAGCTCAATAGATGGTCTAAAATCTGGATGTCTGGATGAAAGCTTCCTTTAGGAGCACCAATGATCTGTGAAATCATCCTCTATTTTAGAGTAAAAATGCACCATCCAAATAGATGGTTATGTTTACATGTCACTAATTCCTGCAAAAATATGCAAAGAAGCCTAGACTGGAAACTCACTGGACCTAACATATTTACTGTCAATGGAAAGAAAAAAAAATACACTAGATACCAGTTAATATAGAGATGAGCAAGAGATGAAACTTAATGCCCATAGCTACATGATAAATTCGATCTAGAGGAAGAAGATACTCACGGGAAGAAGTCCTCCAAGAGATCTCTTGATAAAGCTCCAATCAACCTGAAGATACAAAATGATCATTTTTCACCCTTACAAAACATGGTGTTTAAAAGAAATAAGTTACAAAGACATTAACTCAGATTTATATTTTAGTCAAAACTATATGCACAGTTGCATTAGGCTTTAAAAAGAACAAAAAAAAAATGTCAATTAACAAGACAAACATGTGTTACACACACACACACATATGCATGCATCTTTTTAAGAATGACAGAATTTTCTCCAACACATGAACTACTTGATAAAATAATTTCCAATTCTATAGTACCACATTAATTGAACCACATATGAACATCACATTGATGCTTTAAATTGATACAACACCCATTCTAAAGAAGTTACAAAAATAAGCTCTAAAGGCTAATCCAGTACACACATCACTCAAAAGAAGCAGGTTACTTAAAATTGTCAGACTACCTTGGCCAAGAACAAAACAAAAAATTAGTTCAAAGAACCTTGAAACCAAGACCTTGAAAAATCAAAGTTTCAAAACCACATCAAACAATCATTTGCTCCAAAAGTGAAAGATGTTAAAGCAATGGACCAATGATAAAGAATAATCTAACAAAGGAAAGACTAACCTTCCAGAAGTAGGTATAAAAACTATGACAGGAAATTCTAACCACAAACCAATCAACTTACCTGGCCCTGCCTCAAACAATTCACATGACTGACAATATATATAAGATAGTTATTGTAATGCAATTGATATATTAAAAGAAACTAGTGTACAAAATAAAGCATGACCTACGAATATTTCTAGAATCTAAAATATCAGGATAGCGAAAAAAACTCTATCACAGCAGAAAGAAGACAAAAAAGGAAATAAATAACAATAACATATGATTCAGAGAGTGTTTTCACTCCATGTCAAACATTTTACTGTGTAGTATAAATAATTTTATAAAATGGAAACATACCTGAGCATAGGCTCAAGTGATAATCTTGCTGTCATTTCTAATCTAGCAAGAACCTTTGAGATTATCAATTCCTTGTGCAATAGCACCTGGGGTAGTGTTTGTACCAAGGGCATCATTTCCTCATAGAATGAAATAAAATCCTCTGCAGTATTTAATTCCTGGGTTGTGATGATACAAATAAATCATCAAGAACAATATAAAAGGAAGGAGAAGGGAAATAAAACATAGATTAAGATATTTAACCAAATAAAAGTCTTGGAGAAATTTAATTGATCCATTCTAAAACAGAATTATGACAGGCAAATCTGTGTAACTTGCAGGGATTCCCATTAAAGTCAAATAAAATAGAATATTCTAGGCCCTTCATGAAAGTCCTAAAATGCCCATTGTAAAAATCCAAGACAGCCTAGTTTCAAAGAAGTTTGTTATATTCCATATTTCTTGCTGACAAAACGCAGTTACATGACATAACCTTCCATATCTAATATTTATTAATACAATACAAATGATGCTGCTTTTCCAACTTCTATTAACTTCCACAGGGCGTGCTTTTTTTCCCATTGGTTAAAAAAAACAAAAAAAAAACAACCAAACCAAAGACGTTTCAATTACTATTTCAAATTCAGTCGACATATTCAATTTCCATGAGAGCTAAAACCCCTCGATTCATTTCCATGAAATGCCTAAAAGCCCAAGCTGCAAATCGAACAAGTTATTTCTATTTTTTAAGCCCAAAGCATAAAATTAAAAATATATATATAAAAATAAAATAAAAAACACAGAATATTTTTAAAAAATTAATATTAAAAGAAAAAGAAAAAACTAAGCTCATGTTAATGCCTGTTTGCACAGTTGGTTGATTGTTTGAGGCTTTGAGCTCTTAACTAAAAGATTTAGACTCCTTCACACTTTTTGGACGTTGTCTGTACCAACTACTCAAACTCAAATCAAATAAGCTTAACTCCACAAAGCCTTCACTCTCAATTACTTTGGCTCACATACATGATTCCTTTTTCACAGCACAATTCTATCCTGGTATTACCAGAAATGCTTATGATTGTAAATAGCTCTTTGAATGAGTGAATGAATCACATCAAACTCAAAGCCACATGCCATCATGCTTCTTCTTATTGGAACCAAGATTTCTTTGGGCCTATGTTTTTAATCACCTCAACCTTATTGCTATGATTGGTTCCACAAAATTACCAAGGAAGGAAAAAAAAGGTTAACGAAAATGATTTTCCCATGTTTGGTCTTATTATGGACAATGCGAAAGAAAATCAAATATAATTAAAATTAATTAAAAACTTATTCATTTTAAAATTATTTAAATTTGATTTTTATTTTCCTTCACTTTTTTCATTCCTTTTACTTTTCCTCTATATTTTCTTTCATTTGCATTATCCCTCAAAATTTCCTGGAACCAAACATAGCCCATAGCTTTTAGCTAACATTTTCTCCATTTATATATAGATAAACAAACAATTCCAACTATCACCACAACAATTTATAAGTAATGAAAGAAAGACTGAAATAAATAAAATACGGCATACCCTCCATTGTACAAGGCAGTCACGGAAAAAGGATGATCCCTCAGATGGCTCGGTCTTGAGAGGATCAAGGCTCCTAAAGACATCGATTTCAATTTCCTCTAGCCGCTGAGAAAAGTTCTTGAACTATACACAAAAACCAATTTTAACCAGTTATCACCAAACAAAAATAGGAAAATAAATAATTGGAGAAACAAAAATGTATATGAAGTTTCTGAAACAGAAGACGAACGGATATGCTACTTTGGATTTTAAGAAACTGAAGGAAACTCAAAAAGGGGCAAAAAAAAAAGGTCATAAAATTATAATCCTCTAATTTTTCATTATTAGGATTGAAGCAAGCAACGGAAAATTCAAGCCTTGGACAGGAGGCAGCAGAGAGCAGCATTTGGCTGCTTCAGAAAAAAGAGAACATATTGGAATTTACTTTCTTTCGTTTTCCTTAGGGCTCAGTTTATTTTCTGGGAAAGCAAACAAGGGGCAAAGAGATTAGGGTTTAGGGTTTAGGGTTTAGGTGAGAAAACTTACTACAAAACGCTTGCGACCGGAGGATTTGTTAAGGGACTTGACTGCCTGAGCGTGGAACGACGTTGCCATTAGAGAGACTGAGTTGTGTTTTCTTTCTCCTCACACTCCTCTTCCTTTCGAATGCTCGTTTTCTTCTCGGAGGTTCCCCCTTCAGAGAACTTGGCGGCAGCTCAACCAAGGACCCCTGCGGCTCTTCTAACTTCTAACTCATAATTTTTTAGCAGGATGATGGGTCAAAAACACCCGAAGTTGGGTTTGGATTTTGGAAAGAGGATCCGAATCCCAACTTCTGGGCCTAGGGTCTGCAAGCCCATATTGCCAGCCCATTTGCTTTCTTTTTTAGGGAATTTCTTTCTTCTTTTTTTTTTTTATTCACAAGTAGCCATCACACTCCCTTCCTCCTTTCCTTCTCGTTTTCTTCTTTTTTTCCCTTCAACATCGGCCTCTACACATATCCACTTATTTTTTGTATTTTCTATTTTTTTCACATTAGGATCTATTTTTCATTTTTATTATTTACATCTACTCATTTGATTTATATCCATCAATAAAGACCCCTATATTCATATATTTTTCATTTTTATTTAAAATTAAATAAATCATACCATATTCTAGATTGAGATTTTTCAAATAGAATATTTAAATTGTTCAAAACTGTTTAACAAATTTAAAATACTAAAAGAGTTCAAAACTAACATAGAAAATTTGATCTTGAAACTCTAAGCTCTCAAACCTTTAATCTTTCGTTTTTCGATATTAGTCTTTGTGTTATAAACAAAAAAGTGAAAAAAAAAAAAAAAAAAAGCTTATTATTAATACTTGGGGTTTAAGTTCCTACTCCTTTTGATTTATTTTATTTATTTCTTTATTTTAAAATTAGGATTTTACACCTAAAATTATGTTGTCTACTTTGACAAAACCTTGAGTTACCAATTGTACTAATTTTATTAAAATTATTTTTCTTTTTTCTTTTTTTTCTTTTTTGCATTACCATAATAAAAAGAAATTATTAATTTTGCTCTATGAAAAAATTAAAGTTAATAGGATTAAGATAGCAAAACCAATTTGGAACGTTAAGAGGGAAAATTACCTCCATTTACCAATTAGATCCTTTGATGATGAGTGGTGTAATCTTCATTCTTTCAAAAGATTCTTTGTTTTCTTCGTCTCTTTGATGTAGATTTTTTTTTTTTTCATTTTTTATCTCATTTTGCATTCTCCTCCATTTTTTCCTTGTTATTAAATTAAGCTTCATCCACATTCTATAAGAATTTTCTATGGTCCATGTGTAAATTATTATGTGATATTTATTTAAATATCAAATTAATTATAGTTTAATAAATAATAAAGCTAAAATTCTATTGGTCAGTTTGCAATAAGCTAATTTCCTAAATTAAAGACACTTTTATGGAAAGTGTACTTGTGATTCTATAAGGAAAACTGGTCCTCTCTCTACCCTATAAATAAGCATTCTATCCCATCAATAATCCGTATAAGAGAAAACCTAAGGGTGAAGGCATTAAGGGGGAGAAACACAGTTTCTATTATGCTTATTATTTGGTCTCTTCAAAAATTCCCTAGGGATTAAAGGTATGTTTTTGTTTTTCTCTCTTAATAATAGAGTTGTGAAAATCATATTGTTCTAAAATCCTTGTAAAAATTAGGGTTTTGATTATTCCGTAGGAATTAAGGTTATTATTATTATGCATAAATAAAGAAAACCTAACACATTGTTCTTCAATCCATAACTCATCATCACTTTGATAATCTCTCAACAAAGAGGATTTATTCAAATAAAAAAAAATCTATGAGATACTCCATTATTGATTTAAATTAAGTTTTTCTTAAAAAAAATTATTTTGATCTAAAAAATATGAAGCACTTACATTCAAATGATAGATCAAAAAATGATGTTTAAAATATCTTTCTCAAATATGATTTATATTTGGCAAAATAATATTACTAAATACCAATGATCTCTTTTTTTGCATTGTCTCCGAGGTAGACAAATCTTCCTTTCTTCTTTGTTGGATTCTAACAAAACATATTTCAATAACCTTTGATAATCATATATTTTTAGGTCCTAGAAGGTTCGCATTCCTATTTTTTGAAATCCAACCTAATTTATAATTAGATACAACATGAGAGGATTTTCTTAAAAGACGGTTAACACTAATACGACCTCCTCTCTCGTAATAGTTATAAATGATACCAGGCTTATGATACAAGGCTTACCACTTAAAAGCTCATTTCACAAAATAGTTTTTATGATACTTTTCAATTTTATAAAGCTAAAAACCTAGTCTTTTTTTTTAGGCCAAAATACATTTTTTGGCTTACTAAAATCATATTGAAAACTTTTTGCCTATTTGAAAATTTTTCAAAAAGAATGTAAACCATTATTTGTTTTGTTCAAACTTTATTTTATCTTTCAAAAATAAAATTGGAAAATGTTACTTATCTTAGTAGTTGCTAATGTTGCATCAAGGTTTTTTTTTAGGCTTTAAAATGGTTGGGGCTTGTGCACTAGGCATGTCTTTAGCTAATTCCAATCCGAACACTTTTTTAACTTCCTCAATTAATTAATGAATCTAGTAATTTTTAAAAATAATTTCAAATTTAACAGTCAAATCGATTAATATTAGAATTTTCAAAACCAAATTATTCCAAATGATGCTAAATTGATAAGTAATTGCACATGTCTAGTACAAAAAGAAGAACACTTCAATCTGAAAATCAATAAGAACTTTGAAGAAATCTCCCAGTTGAATTTGGAGGAATCACAATAGTCTCGCTTAAAATCCAGATAACTTTGACAGAGTTTTTAGAAAATACATAGACTTTCAAAGAGGTTCTTTTGATATGCATAGTAAAAACTAATGCACAATTTGAATCTAAAATCTAAAATTTCATTCAAAATATAAAACTTACAAGAACTTTGAAGGAAATAAAACTTACAATATTTGAAGTGAGCTTTAAACAAAACTTTGAGAGCTTTGAGTTTTCTCAATACAAGGCTATCTCTCAAAGGGAAATCTTTCTTTTCTCTCACTAGAATTCTCTCTAAAAAATTGTGATGTCGTACAATGAGAAATGGAGTCCTTTTATAGACTCTTTGGAAATGGATTTGAAGACCTTTGAAATCCGCGGATTTGAAAACTTTTCTAATACACCGAAAGTCCTTTGTCTTCATGTGCACCTGTTTTTGAAGTTGAAGGGCGGTATTTCAGCCCATCGAAATGATCCATTGTTTTGAAGAGCGGTTTGAATTGTGGATTGTTGTTGTTTAGCAACATGTCACAATCACTCACTTATGTTATCCCACCCGTGAAGAAAAAAAGTTGAGAGATCGCAGGCAATTTGAAGTTTGAAGCAAGTGCATACCACGCGCTTTGAGTTCTTTGAGAAGGCGACGATCCTTTGAAAGACTGGGATGTGAGTAGCCCATATCATGAGCAATTTGATCATATGCGGTGTCATGTAGAGATCCTTTGACAGGTAACCCAATCTGATGCTTTTGAAGAGCTTTGAAGATGGAATTTGAAGGAGTCTTGGATGTATCAACCCAAGGGTGTGTATGGGAGTCCATAACACATGTCTTCATCGACATCCCTTAAGAAAGCAGAGGATGCAGTATCATCATCAGAACCAGAGCCAGAAAACTAGGATAGGGTTTTTGAAGTTTTTTTCTTTAAAAGTTTGAGATGCTTAATAAACTCCTCATAAGAAGGAAAATCGGTTCTAAATTTTGATTTTGATCTAAAATTTCTTTTATTTGAAATTTTATTTGACTTATCTCATTTTGAAGGTCTTGTATTCCTATAGGTTTAGGTTTACTAGAAAACTTATCTAACACAGTTTTTAAGTTGTAGTTATTTTTGTGTTTTCTAGACGTCTTTCACTATTTTGTTTTTGAATATCTAACCATTTTTTAAAATATTCTTTTTGAAGATTTTCATCGGGAATTTTCTCTATGATTTCTATGAGAAAGTTTTGATCACTAGTTATGGTATTAACCTGTTTGATATGACATAGACAGTTTTCTACACAGTCACAAGATGTCTAGGAGGAAGAACTATCTAACTCATTTGAAGAGCTTTCTTCAATCAGAAGAAGTTGGTTGTCACTAGACGATCCTATTGAGGACTAGCTAAAAGAATCAAACTCTATTTTGATAATATTTATCATTTGCTTTTTGAGGCATTTTCCTATATCTAGATCAACAATGGTTTCTTTGACTTTGCAATTGGGAGCTATGTGCCCTTTTTTTGCCACATTTGAAACACTTAATATATTTTTTATCTTTCTTTTTAGAGGAAGAGTTTTCATTTGAATGTTTCTTATGTTTGGATTTCCTATAGTAAGGTTCTTCTTTGAAGTTTGAATATTTTTTTATTTGATATTTTCTTCTTAGATCTATAGTATTTTTCTTGTTTGGTTGAAGGAGGGAGAGGATTATGATACCCATATTGGGCACAGAATGATCCTAACTCTTTCTTTGTAGTTCTGAAGTCTTTTTTTATGGTAGCATTAACTTTGATCAATGAACAAAGGTTTAATGCTTCTTGGCTAACAAAGTTTGCTAGCTATCCATAAGTCAAAGAATCATAAGGGATGATACCATTGCACATCTCTTTGATTCTTAATTGAACCCTTTAACTAAAGATTGTGGGTAACCCATTTAGAAAACGTTCTTTCCAATAGGGTTGATTACAATCAATTCTTGAGTACACTTTGGCAAAGTATACTTCCTTATACCATCTGTAATCACTCAATTTTCTACATCGTAGATTTTGAAGAATCTCAGAACTACGGGATTGGAAGGAAATTGGATCTCCTAAGAAGTGTTTGGTAATAGCATAGATCAAGGTGTGAACTGAGTTCTAGTTCCTTGATTCATCTAGGCTATTTTGAATGAATCTTCTCTCTTCTTCATTGAGAGCATTATCCCACCATCCTTTGAGTTGGCCTGTAAAACCTGTTATCAGGTGTGTACAGATCAAGTGGTCGGGTTTCCCCTAGATTTGTAGGCTGTGGAGGTCATGATCATTTCTTGAAGAATATTCAAGACTTGGTGATCACTAACTCCATCTATGTTCCATTCATAGATGTCATCTCCATCATACTTTGATTGGACTATTTGACTTCTTTCTTCATATTGAAGATCAGGAGGTGTGGGTCTAGGATAATAATTCCTAGTTTTGGTTTGTTGTTTGAATTTATGGGCAATCCTATTTATTTGAGGGTCTTGTTCCTCAAATATGGCTTGAATTTGATCTACATTTTCAAGAGTGATTTCTTCTATCACATTGACAAACTTTGTGTTTGAGTTTGATGTTGACGCCTTGTTTGAAAGATCTAATTGTGCAATTTTGTTTGTTAAATTGGGTCATTTGAAAATTTAAGTTTATGTTTCCCTACTTCCACAGGTCTGAAAATTGGAAAATTGGACAATTTTTATCTAAATTTCTATCTAGGAAATGTGGAGTAATCATTTGAGATGAAATTTGACGGTCTTCTAATTTGTTTCTATCTAGATTTCTCGTATTTGATTTCATTATGAAAATTACGAAAGGAAATCAAATGTAATTAAAATTATATAGAAATTTATGTATTTTAAAATTATTTGACTTTTATTTGATGAAGGAAAATAAATGAACTAAGTTTGAAGAAACATATAAAAATAATTCACTTTTTCTTTGACTTTGAACCTTTTTTTTTTCATTTTTTATTTTCTTTCCCTCACATTTTCTCTCAAAGTTTCCAAGAATCAAACATAACCTAAAAGATTGATAATATACGATTTTTATTTTATATATAAAAAAATCACAAATTTTTTATAAAAGAAAAATAAAACTTAAAATTTTCCAAGAATCAGACATAACCTAAAAGCTTGACGATATAAGAAATTTTTTATAAAAGAAAAAGATAACTCAGGAGTTTTCAAGAATCAAATAAAGATTGACAATATAAGAATTTTTTTTATAAAAGATAAAAATAACTTAGGATTTTTCCAGAATCAAACAAAAGCTAAAAAATTGACAATATAAGAAACTTTTTTTTTTTTTTATAAAAAGTTAGAATTTTTTTATAAAAGAAGAAGAAGAAGAGTGAGGATTATATTGGTTCATTACTTCTAGAAAAAGCAAAAAAAGAAAAAAGAAAAGAAAAGGTTCATTATTTCTAGAAAAAGAAAAAAGAAGAGGTGTGAAAACATACCCTATATCCTACGCAGCATATGGTACTATTTTCAATATGATAAGTATGCATCTATTATCACTATTGCAAACACATGAATATTCATGACATATTGTGATGCTGAAATTGGAATCTACTCCCATTTCGAGTCAAGAGATAGATAAATAGACATATCCCTTCCTATATAAAGAATCGCAAACCATATACAACTCTTTCCCAATCAAATCAATAATCCCTTTTTCTAATTTATGACACATTGCTTTTGGGTATTTGCCTAAGCCTTGGGACTTGCTAAAGGCCTAAAGTGGCTTTTAACTCCTTCAATTTTTGTCTTTATTGGTTGGTGATTTTGGGCTTAATGTGACATTTTAGGGGCATTATCAGTATGCATCACCCTAAAATCATATTATATTTTTATAATCCCACATTTTACTTTTGTTTGGGACTGTTGGGTTGGTGTCTATTTGCATCCATGTGTGTAAAAAGAAATAATATTATCTTATTTTTAAATATAAATTAATTAAATTTAACAATGAAATAAGAATTTAAAAAAAAAATCAATTCTAACATGATATGATAAGTGTGTAAATTATAAATACATGTACATTGAAAAATGAATAATAATATTTTAAAACTATTTTATTGAAAATAAATTATAAAAAAACAATTGTAATTCATTTTAAAAATAGGTAAATAAACAAAGTTTTTAAAATTATTTATTATATATTTATATATATATATTAAAATTATTTACTTTGTGTGGAGGAGTTTGGTGAAATAGTAAGTCAACAGCCATGTCTTTTTTCTTTTTCTTTTTTTTTTTTTTAATCTTTTGGGTTAAGTAAAAAGCAAATGTGAAATTCAATCTTCCTATTATTCCAATATACGCAGAATTCTTTTAATTTTATTTTTGGTTTGAATGCCCCACACGTATCTCCTTCGCCTTTACATTTACATGTTAATTCTTCTTCTCACTATTTTACTTCATTTATTAAAAAATAATTCTTTGGTACACGAACCAAATTTCATTAAATTAAGTTGTATTTGAAAAATGTTTTTAAGAACAATTATTTATTCTTTAAAATAAATAAAAAATAAAAAAAATACATTTAACAACTAAAAATTATTTTCTATTTTTTATTCTTTAAACAAAAAATAAGATGTTTTTAAAAATATTTTTTTAGTTGTTTTATGTTATTTTAACTTATTTTTTTTAAAGTTAATTTTAAAAATAATTATATAAATATATATAATGATTAAAAATAAAATACTAGATATAAATTATTTTTAAAATATATTTAAAAATATTAAAAATATTTTAAGTTTGTAAATAAACTTTTGTTTTATAAACTATCATAAAACAATTTTCAAAAACTGTTTTTAAAAAATAATTACCAAACAAACCCTTAACTTTCGTTTTTGAAATTTGTAAGTTGAAACTTAATTAAGTTTGTTAACAAATGTTTTATTCTTAGTTGATAAAGCTTATAATTTTATTTGTTGATGATGGTTTCTCGATTCCAAAAGTCAATCACAATTTCGTATTAACACTATTTTAGTTTGGGAGTGAAGTAATTATCACCTACAACTCAATGGTAATCTGTTATAACGCTTTCATTTAATTATGTTAGTATTTTGGCTTTTTCTATTTAGCTAAAAAATAAACATCATCTAAATATATTTAATCAAAACCTTAAAATAGGTAAATAAAATTAACTTGCTAAATTTATCCTTTGTCAAGGGGAACATACAAGACAATCGGGGTAATTCAAATCATTTTCAATCCTAAAAATTGAGAAATAATTAAGTTTTATTTAGTATAAATACTCAAAAGAACAATAAACCCTCTATCTTTTCAAACCTAATATAATTGGCCCGTGTTCATTTTCATCAAGATGAGTAAGCTATGTAATCCATGAATTCTCCGTAAGTCTTCTTCTTATCCTATTTCATCTCTAAAATTAAGAAGGGTTCTATTTTTAAGGTTATGTTTGATTTTTAGAAAGTATTAAGAAAATAATAATAATAATAAGAAACATGAAAAATATACCAGAATCTCAAATATAATTAAAATTATTAAAAAATTTATATATTTTAAATTTATTTAATTATTATAAAAAATTAAAAATTTTAAATTAATATATTAAAATAATTTATTAACTTTAAATCTATTTATTTTCCTCTCTATATTATTTAATTAGAAGAGTCTAATTAACCATTACGAGAGAGAAGTTTCTCTAGTATGGGTGCTGACACATTAACTAATCCAATAATGTTACAACATTTAGAATATACATCAATTAAAGGTGACATTGTTAGGTCTTGCTATCTAATGTAATCGGAGAATTAGAGAGTTGGGATTTAATGGCTTATTTGGTAACTATTTTCAATAATAGTTTTTTGTTTTCTAGAATTAAAAATCAAGAAAGTGAGTTTGATAATTAAAATTTGTTCTTTATTTTTTTGTTCTTAAAAATATAAAATATGGTGTTTTCAGATAATATCTTTTAGTCATTTTCATTTATTTTTTTAGGATTGTTTTAAAAAAAATTATAAAAACATGTAGAGTGATTAAAAATAAAACATTAGATGTAAAAAATATTTTTAAAAATATTAAAAATGAGTTAAAAACATTTTAGATTTTTAAACAAACTTTTGTTCTACAAAATATCAGAAAATAATATTAAAAAATCATCAACCCGAGCCTAAATACTTATATCTAGCTTAGTGCAACCAATGAAATTTTCAGGAAAATACGCTTGTAATTACTATGCTAAGATCAAAACCACCCATATTTAAGTAATTTTTTTTTTTTTGGCTGATATAATAAATTTTTTGTTTGTTCATATCAATGTCATTATTTCATACCCAGAAAGTTATAGAGTAATCTATTATACCCGAACTATTCAACTCATTTTGATTAATTATTGTTGTTCTCTTCGTGTAAGGAATGTTCTCGTATCTAAGTTGATATTCATCATTTTTTAAATAATAATAATAATAATTAATTATTATTATTTAAAAACTAAAAGAAATCATGCAAGTATTATTATTATTATAGATAATGATGAGATATAATAAAAAGGTATCAATATGCATTAAATATAATATCAACATAGCGTGTTTTAGAATCCGTTTGGCACTATTTTTAGTGAATCGAAAGTGTTTTATTCTACAATACTTCTGTGAAAAAAGTTTTTATGAAAATCTGGAAAAATCATTTTGATATTGTTTTTGTTAATATTTTGCATAAAAGTACAAAAACGTTATTAATAATAATAAATTACTAAAAAAAATACATTTATTATAAAAAAATATATATTATTATAAATAAAAAGCTTTTATTACAAATAAAATATATAAAAATTTATATTATTAAAAATGAAAAAAAATTATTTTTATGAAAGGAAAGTGAAAGAAGAAGAAGATAGTAAGCAGGAAATAGAGAGTGAAAGAAAAATAAAGGATAATAAAAAAATGATATTTTAGAAATATATGAAAGTTTTTGAAGTGTTTTTTTTTTTAAAAAAAAAAAATCTCAAGTGGTTCTTTAAAATTTTAAAAGTGTTTTTTAAAATATTGTCAAAGACTTATTTTTACGTTAAAAACACTTTTAAATATTTTTTGAGTTGGAACACTTTTAAAAAGCACGGTCTAACTGGCTAGCCTCGTACGAACAAGTGAAATTGATAACATAACATAGAATAGGTAGATGAAAATCATCCCAATGGGAAAGGGGTGGCGCACAGTCCCAAACAAAAGCAAAATATGAAATTATAGAATGTAGACATATATATGAAGATGGTGGAATGCGTACTTTTGATAATGTCGGAGCCATCTCCAACCAAACAAAGCTAAAATGTCACATTAAAGGTCAGCATCTGATCATATAAAATTAATTCAGTTGGTGGCTTTATGTGGGAAGGCACGGAGCCACAATCCTTAAAGCCAATCAAAGACAAAATTGGAGTTGAACTCACTTTTGGCTTCTAACGAGCCTCAAGGCCAACCGACCAAGGGTAGGCAAACACCCAAATTCAATGTATATCACAACTTAGAACAAAGGATTATTAACTTAATAGGCAAAGAGTTGTATACGTATGTACATGCTTTGTGATTCTTTATAAGGAAAATTGTTAATTTCAACATTATTATAAGGGTGTTTCGCATTGTTTCTGTTCGAAATATTTTTAATGTAAGAGTATGTTTGGTAGTAATTTTAAGAAATATTTTTTATATTTGAAAATTTTTATCATTCAAGTATTAGAAATGTCAAAAACACTATCTAAAATAATTGTCAAACACACTTTAAGTGTTTTTAAAAAAATCACCTATCAAGTGTTTTTTCATAAAACACTACAAGAATTTGTTTGGTAACTGTTTTCGAAAACAATTTTAAAAAATAGTTTTTGAAAATTATTTTACAAAGTTTTGAAAAACAAAAGTCTATATGGAAACTAAAAATGTTTTTAATCTATTTTTAATATTTTTTTATATGTTTTAAAAATAATTTTTATATCTAATGTTTTATTTTTAATCATTATGTACAATTATTTTCTAAAACAACTCTTAGAAAACAAGTGAAAGTAATTAAAAGATGTTTTGTAAAATTAAAAAATAGTTTTTGGTTGTCAAATGTGTTTTCCTAATTTTTTATTTTGGAGAACATAAAATTGTTTTTAAAAACAATTACCAAACATACCTTAAGTAATTTTACAATACTATAATAAAATGTTTGACGATGTTTCTATTTTTTAATAAAAGTATTTATATTTGAAACTATTTTTAGGAGAAACATTTATAAATTATTTTTCTTAAAAATATTATAAATGATTTTTCAATACTATAAGTGATTTTTTAGATTTTAAAAGTATTTTCTAAATTTACCAAACACCTATTTTTTAAAAACACATTTGTCAGACTTAAAAGCAAAAATGATTTTTCAAATTTTAAAAACATTATCTAAACTTTTTAGAATAACTATTTTTTTTATATAGAAAAACACTTTTTAATTAAAAATGATTTCTAAAATCATTACATTTATGTTTGACAGTGATTTTAGAAAGTGTTTTTAATATTTCTAATATTTAAAATTTTTTATCATTCAAGTATTTGAAGATTAAAAATATTTTATAAAATTACTATAAAAACCTTGATGTCGTTAACATGTGCATCTACTTGTAATAGATACAATGAATGAATAACCTAACATGCCACTTGATTGGATTTATTATTAACACATGAAAAGTAGAACCATATGCTACCTCCAATATAGCTAAACGTATGTTTCAAACCTTCTCTCTCTTTTTCTTTCTTTTTGTCAAATGTGTTTTTCTAATTTTTTTGTTCTGGTGAATATAAAACTATTTTTAAAAATAATTACCAAACATACCTTGAGTGATTTTCCAATACTATAATAAAATGTTTGACGATGTTTCTATTTTTTTAGTAAAAGTGTTTTTATTTGAAAGTATTTTTAGGAGAATCATTTATAAATTATTTTTCTTAAAAATATATAAGTGATTTTCCTATACTATAAGTGATTTTTTAGATTTTAAAAGTGTTTTCTAAATTTACCAAACACCTATTTTTTAAAAACACACTTGTTAGACTTAAAAGCAAAAATGATTTTTCAATTTTTAAAAATGATTTCTAAATTCATTACATTTCTGTTTGATAGTGATTCTAGAAAGTATTTTTAATATTTCTAATATTTAAAAAATTTTATGATTCAAGTATTTGAAAGATTAAAAATATTTTATAAAATCACTACCAAACCCTTGATGTTGTTAACATGTGCATCTACTTGTAATAGATACAATGAATGAATACCCTAACATGCCACTTGATTGGATTTATTATTAACACATGAAAAGTAGAACCATATGCTACCTCCAATATAGCTAAACGTATGTTTCAAACCTTCTCTCTCTTTTTCTTTCTTTTTGTCAAATGTGTTTTTCTAATTTTTTGTTCTTAAGATCATAAAACTGCTTTTAAAAATAATTACCAAACATACCTTAAGTGATTTTCCAATACTATAATAAAACATTTAACGGTGTTTCTATTTTTTTAAGTAAAAGTGTTTTTATTTGAAAGTATTTTTAGGAGAATCATTTATAAATTATTTTTCTTAAAAATATTATAAGTGATTTTCCAATACTATAAGTGATTTTTTTAGATTTTAAAAGTGTTTTTTAAATTTACCAAACACCTATTTTTTAAAAAACACACTTGTTAGACTTAAAAGCAAAAATGATTTTTCAAATTTTAAAAACATTATCTAGACTTTTTAAAATAACTATTTTTTATTTTTTAGAAAAACACTTTTTAAATTAAAAGTGATTTCTAAAATCATTACATTTCTGTTTTACCGTGATTTTAGAAAGTGTTTTTAACATTTCTAATATTTTAAAAAAAATTATGATTCAAGTATTTGAAAGATTAAAAATATTTTATAAAATCACTACCAAACCCTTGATGTTGTTAACATGTGCATCTAATTGTAATAGATACAATGAATGAATACCCTAACATGCCACTTGATTGGATTTATTATTAACACATGAAAAGTAGAACCATATGCTACATCCAATATAGCTAAACGTATGTTTCAAACATTCTCTCTCTTTTTCTTTCTTTTTGTCAAATGTGTTTTTCTAATTTTTTGTTCTTAAGATCATAAAACTGCTTTTAAAAATAATTACCAAACATACCTTAAGTGATTTTCCAATACTATAATAAAATGTTTAACGGTGTTTCTATTTTTTTAGTAAAAGTGTTTTTATTTGAAAATATTTTTGGAAGAATCATTTATAAATTAGTTTTCTTAAAAATATTATAAGTGATTTTCCAATACTATAAGTGATTTTTTTAGATTTTAAAAGTGTTTTTTAAATTTACCAAACACCTATTTTTTAAAAAACACACTTGTTAGACTTAAAAGCAAAAATGATTTTTCAAATTTTAAAAACATTATCTAGACTTTTTAAAATAACTATTTTTTATTTTTTAGAAAAACACTTTTTAAATTAAAAGTGATTTCTAAAATCATTACATTTCTGTTTGACAGTGATTTTAGAAATTTTTAACATTTTTAATATTTAAAAATTTTTATGATTCAAGTATTTGAAAGATTAAAAATATTTTATAAAATCACTACCAAACCCTTGATGTCATTAACATGTGCATCTACTTGTAATAGATTCAATGAATGAACACACTAACATGCCACTTGATTGGATTTATTATTAACACATGAAAAGTAGAACCATATGCCACCTCCAATATAGCTAAACGTATGTCTCAAACCTTCTCTCTCTCTCTCTCTCTCTTTTTAATATTAATTCATCTCACATACTTGTACTATTGAACGAGGAAAAAAAATTATTCTATGGACGAAATTTCGAAAAAAAAAAATATATAGAAAATTTAAGATTTTAGAAATTTGAAAAATATTAACAATTGTTATTTATTTAAAATTTTTATGTCAATTAGGAGTACTAATTTAATTATTAATTAAATTTATAATTTAAATATAATTAGTTTTCTTTACAAATATATGTTGGTTATTATATAACCTAATTGTAAGTTGAATGAAATAAAATATTATTTATTAAAAATTATTCCCAACAAAACTAAAATGTGAAAGCATGTAGGAAGGTATGAAACCAAATTTCTACTTTTCCTCCCCATTTTACTTCATTTGTTGAAAAATAGTTGTTTAGGTGAGTGGACCAAATTTCCCATAGAAGGTCAGTGGGACATTTGTTTGTTTATTCAAAGGGGTTTAGGAATGGCAACAGAGCGAGTCACTCCTATCCCATTCCCGTCCCAAACTATATAGTTATTTCTCATCTCGTCCCAAACCCAGGGCAGGGCGGGGTATGCACTCCCATCCCCGTTTTGAAGTTATAGTTAAAATCTCATCCCCGACTAGTCTCGACCCGGGTATGTGTATGCACTTTGTGTTGCCCAAAAAGAGGGGAAAACAATGAGTTAGAGATCTGCTGAAAATGAGGAAAAGAAATTAGCAAAAAGACCACACCTTGTTGCCACCAGATTATAATCTGCTGTACGTTTGGACTCTCCAAATTTTTTGATTAAGCTGTAATAACAATGATCCTAATAAGAAGGATAATCCTAAATATCACCAACAAATCTCTCATCTTTTGCCTAGAAACTGACAAAGAAACACCCTAAACCAAACAAATCAACATTAAAAAAAAATACCTAAAATGATTCCTATGGAGAAAATGGCAGTAGTGTAAACTGATGAGACTTCTAGTAGTTGTGAATATGAGATAAACAAGGATGAATCAAGAAAATATGGAGGAAATGATATTATTGAATGGATTTTCGGATGGATTCTCTGATGGATTTCTGTATTGAGTACTCTAATTGTCCAAAACACACCATCTTTTAGCATTTTGACGAACACTTGAGCTGCTGATTGCATATTAGGGATGAGTTTCAGGGATGAGAATGAGGATGGGAGGGATTTGCGGAAGCCATTTCTTCATACTAGAAGCTGGTACAGAATGGGGTCGAGGCAATCTAGTATGATGGGGTCGTCTCAAGTGATTCAAGATAGCTCCGTCTCCGTCGTCGCTTGTGTTCTCATCACAACCCTAGCGATAGAGAGGAACGAGAACCCTAAAACGAGATAGGAAGACCTAAAACGAGAGAGCAAGACCAGAAATGATCAAATGAAGCAAATATTTATAGGTGGGGGGTAAACTTGTAATTTCATATTCGGGGCGGGGAGAGGCATATTATTACTAAACCCGATCCTGCCTCGAACCCGATTTGGGTTTTAAATAAAAAACCTGAACCCATCCCATCCTCGATTTTTGTGCTCCCATACTCGTTCTAATAGGGGCAGGTTGGGGCAAGTGACCCAAAAAACCCGTGAAATTGCCATTCCTAAAAGGGGTTGAAGCTTGTCTCCACAAGTGGGATAGGGTGGGCATTAGGCTAGCGATCAAGCCAAGAAATGCCAAGGTGGGACCCGGGTGTAGATGGCATGGAGGAAATCGGAAAATTAGGTCCATCCTGCATCTATAGATTTAGCATCAAAATATCGGTAAAAAAAAATAAATAAATAAAAAAATCAAAATTTATAAAAATATATAAAATATAAAAAATAATAATATTTTTATTTTTATTGTATATCTTGAAAATACAAATATATTGAAAAATATTGATGAAAATATTAAAAAGGATATGTTAAAATTAATCAAAACTAGTGAAAATATATGTAGAAACTAAAAAAAATTATATAAAAAATAATAATACACATAATAAAGTAATTTTATTAAAAGAAATTAATATAAATTTAATATAATTTATGATATCTAATAATAATATACATAATTTAAGAATTTAAAATATATTTAATTTTATTATTATCATCTATTTAATTTTTAAAATAATATATATATATATATATATATATATATATATATATATATATATATATATATATATATATATAAAATAAATTATTAAAATTTACTTATTAATATTTTATTTTAGTATTTTTATAGGTCTAGGAGCAAAATATACTTTAGTCATTGACGTATTATCAACTGACAAACTAGTCTTGTTGGTCAAAACCCCTCCTACGCACACAAGAGACCAGATTCAAGTGTCAATGCCCTAATTTTGTCTAATTGGTAAGATGTTTTAAAAAATAGTTTCAAACAAAAAACAGCTTGTTTGGATGAAAGAATCGGTATTATTTTTTAAAACAATGTCTCATTTTTATTTTATAAAATTTTTATAAATTTAATTTATAATAATATGAAATCAAATTCAAGTTATGTCTTATTAAAAAATAAAAGTAAAATCTACAATTGTGTATGAGTTAAAGATGAATAATCTTTTGAAATTATGAAACAATTTTTTTATTCTAGTGAAACAAAAATTACTATAAAATAAAGATAATTTTAATATTCATCTTTAATACAAGTCAAATAAGTACTTTAATTTTTTTTTTAAATTTCTTGTTTTGATTGTGATTTCTTATACTTGTTTTTAGAAAAAAAAATTAAGTTAAAAGAACAAAAAAAAAAAGAAAGTTTTTTTAATGTTTTATAAAAATAGGGATATTTGGCTAGTTGTATGTATAAAAATTTTTTAATTTTTTTTTAAAAAAAACTTGTTTGGATAAGTTGTTTATAATTTATTTTGTTTTGATTTTTTAAAATATTTTAAATTCAATTTATGTAATATTAATTAATTAAATTTAATTGAAGTCTTATTAAAAATGAAAATAATTTTGTAATTACAAATAAATTAAAAAATAATTTGTTTTTAGTAAAACATGATAAAAAAAATATGTATATTGAATTTATTTTTATTGTACAACTTAAAAATACAAAAAAATATCAATGAAATTTTTGAAAAAGATATATTGAAATTAATCAAAACTCATAAAAATATCAATAAAAATTTTTAAACAATGTATAAAAATTAATTATACGCATAATAAAGTAATTTCATTAAAACATTAGTATAAATTTAATATAATTTGTGATATATATATATATATATATATATATATATATATATATAAAATTATTAGGATAATTTTTATAATTTGAACAATTTTTAAATGGAATATGAAAATAAAATAATATACATTAACTATTTACTATATGCAACAATTAAATATAAATTACAATTAAGTAAAGAATTTAAGAAAAATATAGATTACAATTAAACAAGATGTGATTTCTTAAATTTTATGTTACAAAAAAAAAAAAAAATCAAATTATATTATACCATACATTTTTTCATTTTTGAAAAAAAGATATATAAATTTATTTTTAACTTTTTATTACTATCTTGATTTTTTTTTTTTCTATTTAGATTTTCATATAAATATAGAAAAGAAAATTTAGAAAATATTATAAGAGGATTTTGAATTATACAATAAGATCAAACCAACCTACTTGAGCCTAATTTCAGATCTAAGGTGAAGAGGAGCAATATTTTTCTCTTTTAAGAGAAAACTTCAAGGTAATAGTTCTATTTTCCTTCTCCTTTGATAGCAATTGTTATTTCAAAATTTAAAAATGAAAAATAAATAATTAATAAAGAAGTATGTAAATAAATAAATTGGTGTTTAAGTGAATTTATAATTCATAAATCTTAAACCTAGAGTTATATAGATGAACATTCAAGAAGAAGAAATTAATCTCAGGATGAGAGTTTGGATATGACGGAAATATTCTATACATTTGTAATTTTTATTTTTAAAGGGTGCCATATATAAGTGAGAGCATAAGTTATATATAGGTGAATATATAAGTGAATAAAGAGTTATATAGGAAAGTCAAGGAGGATTTGAAAAGTCAACCTAGAATAATGACAATTGAATAATGATAGTTATAATAGGAAAAGAATTTGGTATGAATTGAAAATGTTGGAACCAATGCAATTGTACTTTTAATATAGCACATATATGGACATTTATAAAAAAAAAAATTGATTTGAGACTTTATGAAATTAGAACATGTAATATAAGTTTATTTCATATGATTGGACTCACATTCCAAGCATTTCCTATTTCATTTCTAAAGAATAAATATGCTTGATCTTTTCCCTTGGGCTTTTGAGCTTACTTTTTTTATTAAATGTTTTCAAATATACTTGATCGGGGAAAGAGTTACATGGGTAGAAGGGTTTAAAAAGTTATTTTATCTATGAGACTAGCTTAATTGGATCTTTTTATTTTTTTTGTATTAATGATTTATTTTACTACTTCATTTTGGGAGATTGGTCAAAATTTGAGTTATGGATTTCTTTATATGGAAAAACAAATTTCTAATTAAGATTTTTTTGGTTAGCTAAATTACTACTTCATATAGTTCTTTTTATTAGCATGTTACTAATGAATCTAGTTTATTGGGTTACTCTCAAGTTAAGCCTTCGGGATTCACATATGAAATGACTATATTGTTTTAACCTTCAAGTTTGGGTTGTCACAATATATCCATATTTTAACTTAGAATTATTATATCTCGTGGATATAATATTTAAGGATATCATACTCACTATTTTCTTTGTAATCATCTATAATAAAAGATAAGATAACCCCAACCTAGTTGGTGTACCCAACTCACTTGCAAGTTACAAGTATGCATTCCTATGTAAAATCACACATTTACAGGGTCCTATAGGCTAACTCTAAAAATGAGTTTCTCAATCCTAAAACTAAAAAACAATAATTTATCCAAGTTGAAACTCTACAAATATTGAGTTCCCAAATAAAAATTAATAATTGAATTCAAAATTACCGAATATCTTTACCTTAACTCACCTTTTCACCCCTTATGGATGACATGCTACCATTGCACAATCAATGAGAATAAACATGTGTCAAGTTTAAACTCTAATTGAACTTGACTCGAAAAATTGTCTTTGTTTTATTTATAACTTCATTATTATTATTATTATTATTATTATTATTATTATTATGTTTTAACATTGGATATAACCATTATCCAATTCGAAAATAAGGTTTATACTTACATCCAAAGAAATGGATAACCCATTCTTACTACATTTGGTGAGTCCAAACATTCTTGCTTTTTGGTTCCTTTAACAAGTCTTGAACCAAAATAATTATTTGAGTCTTTTACCAACACTTTAGGAAATATTTGTAAAAAATACTCCATTTTAACATTGTTTTATTTATTTATTTTAATTATTTTATTTACCAAAATAATATGTTTTAAAAAAGATTTTATCTATAAAAATTATCCCTTCAAAAAACGATTTTCCCATAATAAGTATTTCATGTTTCATCTTTTATTCTTTATCTTATCTCAAGTAAAATCTTTCTTCTTTTTTTCAAAAGATGATTTTAGAAGGTCTTTTATTGTTTTTTTTTTTTTAAAAGAAAATTCATATAAATTTTTTTAATAATTTTTTTAAAAGATAAAAAAAAATTACAAACTTTGGATTTGTCTATCACCCAATCCTAAGGTTTATACTTATATCAAAATAAATGGATAACCCAATCTTACGACTTCATCTAATAGGGGCAAATATTCTTGATTTTTGGTTATCTTAACAATTTTTTTTTATTAAAATAATAATAATAATAATAATTATTATTATTATATATAGAAAAACTCATTGTATCAATATAATCCCTCTTATACATGTGGATGGTTACATGAATAAAGGTTTTTTTTTTTTTTCATTTTTGACATGACTCAATCGTGAATTTTATCTCCCCCATTTTTTTTAATTAACAAAAAAATTTTCTACATGGTGAAGATGGATTGGATTTCAAAAACTTTCAAACATGCGAATTTCATCAAGACTCAAGTCCGTCCACTTCCTCTATAAATAGAGAGACATCCTTCATTACAAGATAGAGTGAGCAAAACGGAGATCAGAGCCTTTAAGAGTGTTCCCAAAAATTTCTCTTAGCTTTTGTAATCTCTCTCTCATTTCAAAAATCTATTCCTTTGTATTCATCTCCCTGTTGTCAATCACTTTGTACTCTAAGCTCAACTCTGTAATCAAGGTATAATTTTCAATACAAAAGTTTTATTTTGAATCATTTTTTTTTTTTGTTTTAATGTTCAATTTTCTACAATAAATTAGATATAATTAGACATTAAATATTTCTATTTTTATGCTTGGAGTTCATAGACAAAATTAATTTTTTGTGTACATGAATTGTTGTATGTCCTAGGTGTGAAATGGTATCAGAGTCATGTTCTACTTAAGAATTGAGTGGTATTATGAGTTGGAACAATCTTTAATCACTAATTTAGTTCCGAGTTAGTTCGAATTGAATTTCCTGTGAACGGCTTGGTGAGCCTAGATAGCGGTATTTAAGGGTAGAAGGAGCGTAAGTCTCGTGTTGATCCGCTTGTGGTGGTTCCTGTTCAAGAAATTATTTGAATCAATTAAGGATAAGATTGTGATTATTTTCTATAACGATGAGTAATATTATAAAGAGATTAAGTAGATCTAGTTCTTCCATATTTCTTAGGTCCAATGATAGTTTTGCATCTTCATTTGATAATTCTGCACACACATTACTTACTAAAAATATTTTTAATAGTCAAGAAATAAATATAACACAAATAGAAAATCAATTACATAATCAGTCAATTCCACACATGAAAATTAATACAATATATCAACAAAGAAATTTCAAATTTAGTCAGAATTATCCAATTAAAATTGAAGAAAAAACTTTTTCTCTTAATTAAAATTTAGAAAGTCTTCAATTATTAAGTCAAAACACTATTAATCATCATAGAAAGAAATTTAATTATATTCATATAGGATTAGTTCGAGTTGCAATAAAACCCTTATTTTGCTTAGGTTTAGATGTGTTTGTTTGCTAAAGAGACGCTAGGTCAACAAAATTTACTAATTCTGTTCTCAACATCATTGATTCAAACCTTGCAAATGGTCCCGTTTATTTTAATTATTTTCCAAAATTTTCCATGAACATAAATGATCCAAGTATTCTCTCAAGCTTAACTTTAAACATTACAACCAAAAATATGAATTTTGTAGAAGCCCAAACTATAGCTATAATTTATAGAATATATTATAAAATCATGACTATTC